>NC_059375.1:40555000-40837500 GCF_019703515.2 Myxocyprinus asiaticus
ACTGGAATCATAAATTGTGATTCTTTACCTCATGTTACTCAGAAAACTCAATTTTCCCGGCTTGTATAGCTAATGTGCATGTGCGTTATAGAGTTGATTGGCAGGTGATGTCTGTATCTAAAAGGTGATTGGCTCTTTTAACTGTAAGACAGGATTTCCTT
Organism: Myxocyprinus asiaticus; assembly: GCF_019703515.2. NCBI lineage: Eukaryota > Metazoa > Chordata > Actinopteri > Cypriniformes > Catostomidae > Myxocyprinus > Myxocyprinus asiaticus. The sequence goes on from NC_059375.1 coordinate 40,555,162, forward strand.
TCTACATTCGTTGAATGTTGGGCGCTTAGAGCTCGTGGCTGAGCATTCCAATTTCTCCCTTTCATTTTAATTATCTAAATAATCTCTGGTGTGACGTGATATACAGTAACATACTGGTTGTAGTAGTAAAATTTCCATCACTCCTATTGCTGTTTGCCACTGAGGTTGTACCTGAAAGAATGGACACAAATGCAAATGCTATTAATGATTTCTCAGGAACATTTTTGCTCACTTCACACAATAAATCTGTTATGAATTCACAGGTCTGTAATTTCCTGGGTTAGCAGGTATTTGTATAATGGCTGCTAAACAAAAATACAGTATTATATTCTAAAACACTTCCGTTAAGTACATTAAAAAGCACAGGTTGCGTTAATTACTACTTGAGCAAGATTCTGTTTTTCTGTCTGATTCTGGGTATGATGTACAGTAACATACTGGTTGTAGTCGTAAAGCTTCCATTACTCGTATTGCTGCTTGCCGCTGAGGTTGCACCTGAAAGAATGGACACAAATACAAATGCTGTTAATGATTTCTCAGGTACATTGTTGCTCACTTCACACAATAAATCTGTTATGAATTCACAGGTCTACAATTACCTAATGTTGTCGATTGTGCCCTAGCTGTTAAGGAAGAAGAGAGATTGAAACATTAAAAGACTTGTATATGTCTGTGGTCTTTGCCTCATAAGACATGGTAAACAAGAACTTACTCAGTGGCAGGACTGAAATGATTGTGAATACCAGCAGATGTTGTGTAACTGGAAACATTCTGATGAAAACTAGATAAGATGAAGCCAGAGATAAAACCAGAATGATGTCCCCTTATTAAAAACCCTTAGGATTAAAAAAAACAATAATAAAATAAACAAATGGTAACACTTTACAATAGGTTTCCATTCGTTAACATTAGTTAATGCATTAGGTATCAAAAACAAACAATTAACAATATTAAGTTTTACATAATTTATACATTTCTGACTTCCTGCTTCGCTACTGTTTGGACGCTTTTGCTTACTGCTCCATGTTTTGCTAGCTTGCTTTTGCAGTTTAACCTCTTATTTCCATATTAGCTGTTCAGCACAGTGCTCAAAGGACTTAATTTGGCACCCACACCAAAACCAGAGACTTTTGGAACTAAAATATTACTACAAAAAAGTGGATTTTCTGTCAGAGCGGTCTACCAGTCTTCTAATGCCGGCAGTTTACATTCCTGAAACAGGACAACACAGCTGCCTTCACACAGACAGACGAGAAAGAAAATGCCTCTTTTCGGCTCAAACTCCACCTGCTGCTCAAACTGCCACAGACTTCTACAAAATATTGCAGTTCTTGAAACAAAGTTACTTGTGGTACTGCCACCCCTGAAGGAACATACAGGAGAGCATCACCATGGACCCCCTCAGCCAACAGCGGGTGAGTCCTGTGAATTTAATGCTCCTCGACATTATAACATCTATAAATACAGCATTCATGCTTTAAGACCTTCTTCTCAATCATTATAAACAGCAATATAAACAACACCTACACTCTTTTTGCTACTGTAGCGAGACTAACTAACCCCCCAATACAGGTTCCCTGTGAAATGCTCTCTGACAGCAAATGCAACGAGTTTGCATAATTTTTCATGAAGAAGATCAATGATATTAGAATGGTGATCAGCTCATCCTCATGGTGCGCTGAGATTAGACAGCACCCACCAAAAAAACTTGTCTGATTTTGAGGCAATAGATGGCAAAACCCTGGAAGTAGTTTTGTACAGCATCTTAAAACGTCGACCTGCTTTTTTTAACAATTACAGACCAATCTCAAATTTTCCTGTCATAGGCAAGATAATTGAAAAAGTTGTTTTCAGTCAGCTGAACAAACTTTTAAACTCAAATGGCTACTTGGACAATTTCCAGTCTGGTTTCCGACCGCATCACAGCATAGACACAGTGCTCATACAAATACTTAATGATATTTGGCTAAATACTGATTCAGGCAAAATATCAGTGCTGTTATTACTAGATTTCAGTGCTGCCTTTGACACTGTGGACCACAACATTCTGATAGACAGACTGGACAACTGGGTAGGACTCTCTGGGAAAGTCCTCAGCTGGTTGAGGTCATATCTAGAAGGGAGGGGGTTACTATGTGAACATAGGGAACTATGAATCTGAGTGGACATCCATGATGTGTGGAGTCCCACAAGGCTCAATTCTTGCAACGCTCTTGTTCAACCTGTATATGCTTCCACTAGGCCAAATTATGAAAAAGAATCAAATTGTGTACCATAGCTATGCAGACGACGCCCAGATTTACCTAGCCCCATCACCAAATTACTATAGCCCTATAGATTCTGTGCAAGTGCATTGATGAAATTAACTGTTGTATGTGCTGAAACTTCCTTCAGTTAAACAACAACAAGACAGAGGCCATTGTATTTGGCAACAAAGGTGAAATTCCCAAGGTGAACACATACCTTGACTCCAGGGCTCATAAGACAAAAAATCAAGAAAGGAATCTTGGTGTCATTTTGGAGTCAGACCTTTGTTTCAGTAGTAACATCAAATCAATAACTAAATCAGTCTACTATCATCTAAAAAAAATAAAAAATAGTGAGAATCAGATGTTTTGCATCCAGTCAAGACTTAGAGAAACTTGTTCATGCATTCATCACCAGAAGGGTGGACTACTGCAATGGACTTCTCACCGGCCTTCCCAAAAAGACCATTAGACATTGTGGTGGAGGGAGCGTGGTTGAGCGTTCGTCCGGAGAGAGAGAAAGCGGTAAGGGTGTACATACCTGAGCGCTATAATGTCTAACATCTGTTTCTGATTGCAGTAAGCACTGGGGAGAGTGATAAAAATGGACCACGCCAGAGATGAAAGGAGAGAGATCTACCAGACGGAAAAAGACTGAATTGAATTGTGACTGTGATCTGCTGAGTGTTGTGCTGAAAAGCCATTTTTAGATTGTTTAATTAAAGTTATACCTTTGATTTTAAATCCCAAGTTCCCTATCTGTCACTCACTCGACGTTGTGTCAATGTAGTGACACCAGCGGTCGTCCTTGGGAGCCCCGAACACCTCTGATCTTTGAAAAAAGGCCAATGGGAATTGGCAAGTGGACATACAGGTGAGGAGCTGACTCGCAACCACTCATTCAGATTTTCTCTTCGGAGCCAAGCGGTTGTGTTCAGCAAGCTGAATTACTCTGCCGATCCATTCACCTCGAAAAGCTGTTGGATTTACGGGGCATTACAGCAGCATCTCCCCCGCTTGCACTGGTGAAGTGCAGAGAACGCCCCTGGGCGCTTCAGCAGCTAAAAGAGTATATTCTTCCTACTAAAAGAGTATAGTTTCCCTTCTAAAAGAGTGGCATTAATGGAGAACGTCTTTTAAAAGACGTTCTCTCATGTTTGTGTGTATTTCCTGGTTGCGGTCGTTACCTCTCCACTTCCGATGGCCACGATCGCGGTCTTACATGCTTGGGCCTGCCCACGCGGAGACAGCATTCGTGGATGGGTCATGTTCTCATGGGTGACCATGGCAATTTTGCGGTCATTGTTTTTCCTTCGTTAGAGGGAAAGACCACCCCAGTGGCTCCCCGCCTCGGCCCTTCTACCTACGGGTTTGAGGCCGTGTCGGTTAGCATTTGGGGCGATTTGGGGACCCCAATGGGAGCCATTCTGCCGGGTAACTCCCCACGGACCTCCCATTCCCCAGTATGCTTGTTTGCCCCTCTAGGATGAGACCGCCGGCTCGTCTCAGTGCAAGTTCGCAATCTCGTTTCAGCGCTCGCTAAGTGGATGAGCTCTCAATTGTAACATCGCAGAGTGGGCTGTCCAGTCTGACTCTGAGGACTCGACTGGGCTCCCACCTTCGGGTGTGGTCGCCCAGTCGCAGCCTGACACGCAGCTGGAAGCCATGCTTGCCTGGGCGGCTGCGTGTGTCAGGCTGGAGTGGAACCCTCCACCCCACCCGAACCCTCGCAGCCTGACAATTGGTTCCTGGGCCTGGAGCGCCGCTCACTGCCGCGCCCCGCTCCAGTCCCTTTCTTCCCAGAGGTGCATGAGGAGCTCATGAGGTCATGGCGGGCACCTTTCACTGCCCGGACCCGGTCTCTGAGCTCCTACGCTCTCACTACCCTCAATGGTGGGGCTGCCAGGGGGTACTCGGTGATTCTGCATGAGGGTAGTTCTGACCCGGGATTGATGCAGGAGCTGCGCTCGGCACCGACCTCACTCTCCGGGTGACGAAGGTCACGGCGCGGACTCTCGGGCAGGTGATGTCCACCCTGGTGGTCCAGGAGTGACACCTATGGCTCAACTTGGTCGAGATATGCGAAGCTGACAAGGTACGGTTCCTTGATGCCCCCGTCTCCCAGATCAGACTGTTCGGCGACACCATTGAGGACTTCGGCCAGCAGTTCTTGGAGATGAAACAGCAGGCGGAGGACTATTCAGCACATCCTGCATCGGCACGGTTCAAGACTTTGCACCTCGTCTGCTCATCTCCAAGGGCGTCCTCCTTCCGTCGCCAAGGGCCATCCAGCCCCAGCGTGGAGCCACCCGCAGGAATCAGATGCCACCCGTCTCACGGCCGGCCACCAAGAACCCGAGGAAGGCTTTGAAGCACCCCTGAGACGGGCGACCCAGGCACGTGGAGACCTGCTGCAGGCCTAGAGATGGTAAGCAGACCACTCCATCCCCTGGTGGAGGGCCGGGAGGAGAATCCTTTGCCTTTTCTTTGATTCGCTGCATGCCGAAGGGTTGCGGCACCTACACGTTCAGAAAAGGAGCGGTTTCCTCATTCCCTGGGTCACATATCCGGTTCTCACAGCCAACGTTATCAGGACCACTGGCCACCGTTCCTTTATGGCAGGTATGGCGCTCCAGGGGCGGTCCCCCCACCCCTGCGTGCCCAGCTGTGGCACAAACACGCCCACGCCAGGCTGGTTCTGACGGACTGCGGGGACGACTTTCCTCCTCCCCCCTCCCTGACCGGCCCTATGGTGGGTATCCGGAGCCAGGTAAGTGCTTCGATGTTCCCAGACTCAGCACGGCCACGAAGTTTGGGCTCCAGCCCCCTCGACATGGCGCCTCAGGCTCCGCCCCATCACGAGACCCCACCTGCCGGTACGTCCGACGCGATTGTCCCCTTGGTCCCCCTCGCTCGGAGCTTAGGGCGTGGCTTGCGTTCCCCAACCCATCGCAGTGGTTGATCAGGACCGTCCGACTCGGCTACGCAGGTTCAACGCCGTCTGCTTCACTTTGGTGAATGGCGAGAATGCCGCTACCCTTCATGCAGAGATCGCTACCCTTCTGCGTAAGGGTGCAATAGAGCTTGTCCCTCCAGCCGAGATGAAGAAAGGGTTTTACAGCCCCTACTTCATCGTACCAAAGAAAGCCATTGGGTTGCGGCCAATCTTGGACCTGCAAGTACTGAACCTGGCTTTGCACAGACTCCAGTTTAAGATTCTGGTGCAAAAACACATTCTAGCGAGCGTCCGGCATCAAAATTGGTTCGTGGCGGTAGACCTGAAGGACACGTACTTCCACATCTCGGTTTTACCTCGACACAGACCCTTCCTAGGGTTTGCTTTTGAGGGCCGGGCGTACCAGTGCAAGGTCCTCCCCTTCGCCCTATCCTAGTCCCCTCGCGTCTTCACAAAGGTTGCAAAGGCAGCCCTTGCCCTGCTAAGGGAAGTGGGCGTCCGCATCCTCAACTATCTCAATGACTGGCTAATCCTAGCTCAATCTCGGGATGTGCTGTGCACCCAAGGACCTGGTGCTCACGCACCTCAGCCGGCTGGGGCTTCGGGTCAACTGGGAAAAGAGCAAGCTCTCCCCGGTTCAGAGCATCTCTTTTCTCGGTTTGGAGTTGGACTCAGTCTCGATGATGGTGCGTCTCACAAACGAGCATGCACAGTCAGTGCTGAACTGTCTGAAGGCGTTCAGACAGAAAACAGCGGTCCCACTGAAACTTTTTCAGAGGCTCCTGGGGCATTTGGCATCCTCAGCGGTGGCCATCACTGCGAGCCACTCACATCCCGGGTGACATAAACACCGCAGCGGACGCGCTGTCAAAACAGATTACGCTCAGGGGTGAGTGGAGACTCCACCCCCAGGTGGTCCAGCTGATTTGGAGTTGATTCGGTCAAGCGCAGGTGGACCTGTTTGCTTCCCAGGAATCCTCCCACTGCCCGCTATGGTACGCCCTGACCGAGGCACCCCTCGGTATAGATGCGCTGGCACACAGCTGGCCCCCGGGACTACACAAATATGCGTTTCCCCCAGCGAGCCTACTTGCACAGACCCTGTGCAAGGTCAGGGAGGACGAGGAGCAGGTCATCCTAGTAGCACCCTACTGGCCCACCCAGACATGGTTCTCGGACCTCACGCTCCTCACGACAGCCTCCCCGGCGAAGACCTAAGTGGCCTACCACCCACGGTGGTAGACACAATCATTCAGGCTAGGGCTCCCTCTATGAGGCGTCTGTATGCCTTGAAGTGGCATCTGTTCACTAAGTGGTGTTCTTCCCGATGCAAAGCCCCCAGAGATGTGCAGTCGGATCTGTGCTTTCCTTCCTGCAGGAGAGGCTGGAGGGCCGGCTGTCCCCCTCCACCTTGAAGGTGTATGTAGCCACCATTTTGGCACATCAAGATGCAGTAGATGGTAAGTATTTGGTGAAGCACGACTTGATCATCAGGTTCCTGAGAGGTGCTAGGAGGTTGAATCCCCCAGACCGCGCCTCATCCCCTCGTGGGACCCCTCGTGGGACCTTCAGGGTCTACAGGGAGCTCCCTTCGAGCCCCTGGAGTCAGTTGAGCTAAAGGCACTCTCTTTGAAGACTGCCCTCCTGACTGCGCTCACTTCCATCAAGAGGGTAGGGGACCTGCAGGTGTTCTCTGTCAGCGAAACGTGCCTGGAGTTCGGTCCGGGCTACTCTCACGTGATCCTGAGACCCCGACTGTTCGGGGCTCCCAAGGGCTACCCCTAGTGTCACTACATCGACACAATGTCTCGTTCCCTGCATCAGGGAACGGAGGTTACGAAAGTAACCAGGACGTTTCCCATTTCCTCCTTTCCCACCCAATGAACCTTCTCACAGACATATGCAGCTCATTAAAAATGCTGCTCCCAGGATTCTTACCCAAACCAAAATATCTGAGCATATTACTCCAATCCTCAGATCTTTACACTGGCTTCTAGTTACATTTAGAATTGATTTTAAAGTACTATTACTCATTTATAAATTACTCAATGGCCTAGGACCTAAACAAATTGCAGATTTGCTTGTTGAATATAAACCTATCAGATGTCTAAGATCATTAGGATCAAGTCAGTTAGAAATACCAAGGGTTCACTCAAAACAAGATGAGACTGTGTTTAGCTATCATGCCACCTGCAGCTGGAACCAAGAGGTCAGGTGTGCTTCAACAGTAGCCACATTCAAGACTGAAAACACATCTGTTTAGCTATTGCATTAATTCATTGAGCACTGTGCTGCACTTACTGATTGCACTGCATCGTTTTATTTCTTTATTATTTTTCTTTTTATTTATTTGAATGTTTTTTTTTTATTTGTCTTATTACTTTTTATTCTTATTTCTTGTTCTTAATTGATTTTAAAATTATTCTTATGTATCTTATGTTTGTTTTTTTTAAATAATTTTTATGTATATCACTTTGAATTGCCATTGTGTATGAAATATGCTATTCAAATAAACTTGCCTTGCCTTGTTAATGTTCATTAATAAAAAAATACTATTGTTTATTGTTAGTTCATGTAAATTCATTGCACATTAACTAATGTTAACAAATATAACTTTTGATTTTAAAAATGTATTACTATATGTTGAAATTTACATTAACTAAGATTAATAAATACCTAATAATATTGTTTATTGTTTGTTCATGTTAACTAATGTTGTTAACTAATGTTAACAAATGCAGCCTTATTGTAAAGTGTTACAAAATATATAAAACAAATACATAAATATTTGTAATTATTATGCTTATTGATTTAACAGATGCAATTGATTATTAAACATTGGTGCCTTTTATCATATGGTTGCTGTAGAGAATAGCTTGAATGTTCTTCGAATAGCTTATTATATTATTAAACATTATTATCTGTTGTCTTATAACTTAGAAAAAAGAGAATATAGCTTATGACATGTTAAAGAGTAAGATAGAAAAACTCACCTTAGACAGGTTAAACCAACAAGCTCTTCAACATACTGTGCATTAAATTGCTGAGCAGGAAGCTTTAAATGATTTTAAATGCATCACAGCCCTGTAGGCACACCTACAGGAAAAAAAAAAAAAAGAATTGTTACCATCTGATACATCATTGCACCATGTTCCATGGTTTTGCCACAGTACTTTTTATGAAAGAGTTGTGTGCTTTTATGATCATTGATCAAGATGAACAAAAGCCCAAAAAGTCACTGTTGTATTTTTGCCTTGAAAAATAGGCTTATATATGATGTTACTTGCTGACGTGTAAAAAAAAAAAGAAAAAGCTAGTTAGTTGGTTTGCTAGATTAGATTATTAGATACAGAGATCGAATGGAAAACAGAACAATGAGGAAGAAGGATATTTCTAATATTTATATCAGTAGACAACATCTGTGTTAACATAAAATGCATAGAATGAGGATGACACAGAAGAAATAGAAATAATTGACGCTGGCTGAAAGTGCTTCAGTTCACAATAACAATAATTACAAATTGTATTGTGTTAACCAATCATTTATTGGTAAGGAAACTTGGCAACATTTCATAATAACTTGCATTTTAATCAATATATTATATATAGCCTGTATATGGACCCTTATGCATGTTATCTATTTATCACTCTAATATATTTATATATATATATATACATAAATGGAACTATGGGAATTAGGTTGTGACTAAACAAAATTCAAATAAATCAAAACTGTGTTATATTTTAGCATCTTCAAAGAACCCTTTGCCTAGAATTTTCAGACATGTACTCTTGACATTTTCTCAACCAACTTCTTGAGGTATCACCCTGAGATGCTTTTTAAACAGTATTGAAGGAGTTCTCATCTATGTTGGGCACTTATTGGCTGCTTTTCTTTATTATTTGGTCCAAGTCATCAATTTCAAAAACGTTTTTTTTTTTATTTATTTTTTATTACATTTTAGTTTTATAATGAAATAAATGAATATGGTGGCACAATTATATTTTTGTCTACAAAACTAATTTCAAACATTTAAGCATACGACCTTCAGATCAAAAGATTTTTAAGATCATGAGAAACATTTCAGTCAAGTGTTTCAAAACTTTTGACCGGTAGTGTATATATAAGATTTACGCAATATATATATTGACACAGTGTGGATAAAATGAATGTCAATCTGAAATCAATTTGCGTTTTGATTAAAACCTTGTATTCAAAATCAGGTAGTTTGTACAGTTATTTAGGTTCATTATTTTAGGCCTGTAGTAGTGCCATATTTTGTTGCTGTTTTACACTTGAATTTCCTTAAAGGCCCCTATGGAAAGTGTCTGTGGGACTGAAACATCAGTCACCTGTAAACAGAACCCTGCTAGATTTGTTCAGGTGCTGCAGAACCAGTTATTCAACTCAAATATCAGAAAGCACATAAAAACAATTATAGATTAATTCAAGGAAAAAATATAATAACCTGTTTTATGGTAAATTGAAAGTCATAGATATAATGGTAAAGGAACATGAGCACAGGTCCATTGAGAGATTGCAAAGGGCACTTGATAACTAGGAGGTTTGTTTTTCCTGCTGTGCACCTCATTCTTTAACATTAAAGGTGCACTCAGTTCGCTGACACCTGGAGGAGCAGATGCATCACACAAAAACACAAGTTTCCAGTTACCAATGTCATTGTAAAAATTAATTTTATTCCACAAGTGAACATCTTCAATTATAAGGGATAATTGAGAAAATCAAGTAATGGTGCGTTTAAGTCCATCAGGGAAGTTCGCACCTAAGAGGTCAGAAATCATAAATACGATGTGTTGTGCGTTCAAGTGATTTAAGTTTGAGAAGTTTTCTGTCTCCTTTTTGTTTCTTACTAGAAGCGTTTTTTAAGCAAAGCCAGATTAGATGTGCAAGTAAGGCTCTATCTACACTACCAATCAAAAGTTTTGAAACACTTGACTGAAATGTTTCTCATGATCTTAAAAATCTTTTGATCTGAAGGTGTATGCTTAAATAACCTAAATAACTGTACAAACTACCTGATTTTGAATACAAGGTTTTAATCAAAACGCAAATTGATTTCAGATTGACATTCATTTTATCCACACTGTGTCAATATATATATATTGCGTAAATCAAAAGTTTTGAAACACTTGACTGAAATGTTTCTCATGATCTTAAAAATCTTTTGATCTGAAGGCGTATGCTTAAATGTTTGAAATTAGTTTTTTAGACAAAAATATAATTGTGCCACCATATTAATTTATTTCATTATAAGAAAAAAAAAAAAAAAAAAAGTTTTGAAATTGATGACTTGGACCAAATAATAAAGAAAAGCAGCCAATAAGTGCCCAACATAGATGGGAACTCCTTCAATACTGTTTAACAATCATCCCAGGGTGATACCTCAAGAAGTTGGTTGAGAAAATGTCAAGAGTACATGTCTGAAAATTCTAGGCAAAGGGTGACTACTTTGAAGATGCTAAAATATAACACAGTTTTGATTTATTCACAACATAATTCCCATAGTTCCATTTATGTTATTCCATAGTTTTGATGACTTTACTATTATTTTAAAATGTGAAGAAAAAAAAAATTATAATAAAGAATGAGTGTTTCAAAACTTTTGACCGGTAGTGTACATATTTTATCATTCTTGTGCGGCCACATCTAATGATGGGAAATATAGTTTTGTTGCACACATGCACCTGTCCCTTTATAAACCAGCTGCATGAGTCTTATTTTCTTAAAAGCATTATTGCTGTGACATTAACAGTACAAAAACTTCATACAAACTAAACCGCACAATCAAAATCCACAAGTGAAACTAAATTACAAATAACAATTTGCTTCCACCATGATTCTTAAATCATCACATCCCCAACTTGAAAAGTCAGGCTCAAAGAAAATCCAGAGTTTCCCAGTGGTAATTATGACTTTGTGGTGGTGTATATGTGCGATTACCTCGTAAATATGTTCATGACATGACTAGAACACACCATAATATTCGGCTGGTCACATGATCTCAGCATGACAGCGGTCATAAATGTGTGTCATGTGTAGAATAAAGCAGCTTTTCTTCTAAGACTGATGTGATTAGAGTCTTCATGGTCTTCACCGGTGCAGCACAGAAATCTCAGGAGTCTGCAGTGTTGTACTTAAAAGTTTAAAATAAGTAAATGTTATGGGAAAGGTATAAATCGCACAGTATTCTAGAGTGAATCTCTACCGGGTATGTGGAGGCCAGAAATGAGGGTGCTCTGGTTCTTGAGGAGTAGGACCTACTGTAGTACAGGTTTCTTGAGGTCAAACATAGTTCATACATACTGTACCTGTTGAGAGTGAAAGGGAAAGAAACACATGAATAGAGGTAACTGGATTCTGTTTCACCCACATCTGAAAAGGTGCAATCCCAAGAACAAGTTTGGCTACTGGCCACTTGATAAAACACAAGTGAGAGTCAGAGCAGTAATTTTAAGAATCAATCGTTATTCAATTTTTCCAACTCTTTTTTTTTTCACCATACTTTTGATACACTTTTCATACACCAAAAATTTGAAATTAATTTATTTTTTAAGACCTTTGAAATATGCAGTGTCGTGCACAGGGGGGTGGCTCCTAGTGGCCCAAGCCACTGCCCCTTTGCCCACAAGGGCTGAGGTGCCCCTCTTGGTGAAATATGCTGTATACATTTACATTTGTTAATTTATCTAAGACTTTCAAAGTGACTTACACATCTGAAAAGTTTTATATGTGATTGTTTTTTGGTGTTTCAGTAGATGTAAAATCTTGCTGTTTATTTTGTACTGGCTTACAATGGCTATGTTTATTAATCGTGTCTCCAGCCCTTCATTATCATTTGTAAACAGTCACATATTTCTCTGTTAGCGCTTATGCCATTGAACATGTTCAAATAATACCATAATACCTTGTTTCAGTTCTAATTACCTTTATTTCCTTTAAACAAGCCATCAAACATGAACATGCATCTTTAAGCAATAGAACATTATCTAGGGCAGCGCGGAAACTCTGCACCCCTTATAGCACATGTACATCACCCTGACGTCTATTTGATGTGTGCGTTTACATCTGGAAGATGTATTTTTTATGTTGCTTGCTCATTTGCAATACATCTGGAATACATTTCCTTTCATTTCAGCAGATGTCTTTAAGACTTTTATGATTTAGAATGATTGTAAATGTGATCTTTTTAAGGTGTTTAGCAGATGTTAAATAGAATACGATACTTTCCAGATAAAACACTCTTAACCTCATGCGATCTTGTGTCCACATGTGTGGATGTTGTATTTTGGCTTCGCTATTTGCAACGCATAATTTAATTTCCTTTAAACCAAATGATTTCAGTTCAGCAGACTCTGTGCTGTCAGTAAACGGTTAAAATGTCAACGTACAGAGTCATGTGACCAAACAATATGATGTTGATCACAGCAGAGTTTGTGTTTGGTTGAAACACCAAAAAAACTACATCTGGTAAGAAACCTAATTAAGCTTTTACACTGAAACCTTTTTGAGTCAAAAGATTTATCTTTGAGCGATTTATCACAAAATACCATGCTGTTAAACACAATGACCATATACATGGACTGTACGCTCATTTTCATTTAAAATATCCTAAATTCACTGTGCATTATCACACTGAGAATTAATGGACACTGAGAAAAAATGATTTTTTTTTTTTTGCTTTCAGAGGCTTTATATGGAGTTAGGATGACAATAAGGTGCATTTCAAACTGTTCTGAGACCAGTGCAGATAGACAGCACAATGGAGGCCAAGTCATTCACTAAACAGGGAGCAAGGGCGCATACTATATCTCTCTATGCAGCTAAGTGCATTCACACAAAACTTTCAATTTAAAGTTCAGTTTCAGGCTGCAGATGATGTTTGTACCACTCAGCATGTTTGGCAGACATGGGACAATGGTAATCAGTACACAGATTCATAATTTATAATGTATAATTTTATTTTAACATGGCTGGCAATGGTTGGATGATACTGACCAGTACTTTGAATCAGTATTATTTATTCTAATGTCTGATGTCTTGTCTATAACGTCTCAAAAACATGAATAACCAACACTCCTGGAAACATATATACAATGTAATAAATAACAATAAACAATTTGATTTTAAAAAACTAGGTGCGACCCAAACTGCACTATTCTGCGCCATTTTGTTGTGCAAGTAGTATGTTAACACTGAAAATGCAGCAAAAAGAAGTGTTCTTTAAGTACCAAGATGATGCACCTTTTCAGCCTTCAAAACGGAGTGTGGAATGTTGTACACTTCATACACTCAGCGCTCACAGCTTGCCTTATGAAGCGGAAGGGGCAGAGTTACCTGGCTGTGCTGGTGGTCTGTCAAAACAATTGTACATAATAAAGAATATAGCAGCTAGTGAAACTTCAGCGGATACAGCACCTTACAAATGTGAGTTGAATGCTTTACCATCACCCCAAGCTGCGTGAATATGTATGTTGTTTAAGATACAAGTGTTGAACTGAGGTTGGTTAACATGCTAAAACTAGCAACAACACATCACATGAACTTGAAACGTCACTTCCATCAGCTGTTAAAATGGCAAATGCTTCCGTGTAGTAAAAACAAATATTAAAGTGTTCCATTTGGGACGATACTACACTTTGAAAATTCATACACTACATGGCTGAGTGCATAGTATATTTTGTAAGTGCACAGTGTATAGTGTGTCTTTTGGGACACAGCATCTGACTGGCTATATACTGGTGTTATTTAAAATTTCACAACTTAGTCCCGCTGTCCACATACGTGGACATCAATGTTTAGTAAAACTATTTGGTCTATTTTCTTTATTTTTTTTATTTGCATGTTTCTTAGGGGGCTGCTAGTTAGAAATCAAGGTAACACTTTACAATACAGGTGCATTAATATGCATTAATTCATGCTTAACTAATGCACAGATAAAATTGAGTTAATGTATGACTCATGATTAACTAAGCCATTCATTAATGATTGCTACATAAGCAACTAATAAAGAGTAATATATTAAGTCATATATGAATTGCTATTAATTAAATGTGTCATTGTGCATTAATTCCCTAACAGCTTATTATATGAACTAAGTGTTAATTAATGTGCCATGAAGCCATGTATTTGAACTTCCACCCATTATGGGTGCACTAATAAAAAAAGAGGTATACAAAATATCACATATGTGATATTTTGTATATATCTTTTTTGATATCTGCATCCCTCTATTTTCTTTTCTTTTTTGTTGTTGTTGTTTTTGGAAACCAATGTTAAATAAACAGCTTTTATAAAGTCCAATGATGGTCATTAATGATAAATTAGTTCTCAAGTCATGACTTTTCAGGCAGTACTTTGGCTGTATCAGCATTTGTTTTAATGAATCTGTAAGAAGGTTCCAGGAATAAGGGAGGGAGTGGAAGCGGGGTGGCAGTCCAAGGAAGTCAGTTTTTAATGTTTTTCATTTTGTCTACAGTTCGTGCATGTCAGTTTCACATCACAAAATAATTCAGCTTCACAACTCAATCGGCTTCACAATTTAAATCTTTCTCAGCTTCAAAGTCTGGTAAGCTTCAGCTACAGGCCTCTGGGTTTCTTTCTTCCCAACTCTATCTCCCTCACTGGCATTCTCGGCAGCCTTTTCAAGCTCATCTCCATCGTCACTGTGACGAGACACAGGTGTTACACATCATTAATCACCAGGTGATGGCCCTTACTCTCTCCCCAGTGACAGACACATGACCACGTCCCACTCCACAGAATCATCGACTAATGTTTGCAAAGATATCATTATGTTATGACTTTACTTGTTGAGGCACATGACTATTAACTCATCATTAAGTAATTGTTATAATTGACACATGAATTTGCAGTAAAAATGCAGTTATTAAGCATGTATTAATGCATATTATTGCACCCATATTGAGTGGACGTTCAAATACATGGCTTTGGCTCATTGTGGTAATTAAGACATTAATTAACACTTAGTTCATATAATAAGTTGTTAGGGAATTAATCCACGAAGACACATTTAATTAATAGCAATTTATATATGACTTAATATATTAATCTGACAGACCCTTTATTAGTTGCTGATATGGCAATCATTAATGAATGGCTTAGTTAATCATGAATCATACATTAACTCAATGTTATCTGTGCATTAGTTAAGCATGAATTAATGCTTATTATTGCACCTGTATTGTAAAGTGTTACCGAAATAAAAAAGGGGAATGGAAAATGCACACAGCATTTGCTTAAACAGACATCTTGCATATGTATGTGTGTTATCTGGGGCTTTTCAGTTGAAGCTGGATCTGACAAACACAACTGACCAAGAACAACACACTTTCTTTACACTTTGAAGTTTGATTGAGTTGCTCATGGCAATTATGACAACATGGAGAGGTACAAGGAAAAATATTACAGGTAAAAGTGAAATTCAAGTTGTCTGAATGATAAGTAGAAATGAACATTAATACTGATTCGATGCTACCGCCCTTTAGGTCTGTAAATTAAAATTAGTCATTTCTATGCCTAATTTTGTGCTCTGTTTTAAACGGCTTATTAAAGCTATTAAAATTATCCAGTGAAGAGCAGTGAGAGTTTTCTCTTTTTCAGTGCTGTTGTTTGATTAATACTCCCTACAATTCATATGTAGGCACTGTATGCAATCTAAAGGACTGTGTTTTTGTGATGTTTTTCATTTTGGTTAGTTCTGAGAAGAAACATAAAACATTTTTTGTTCCAGTTCCAGAGTTCCGCTGCCTCCTTTCAAACTGGTTACTGAGATGTGTCGACGGAGAGCGTAAATGAACAGCACTCCTGTTATGAACAGACCTATACATCACAAGTGCTCATGTTTATATATAGCTGTGGGATTTCATGGTAATATATCTTTGAATATTTTTCTCTCTAGCACCAAACCTGATTCGTTTATGTGCTTTCTCGCTTACTGTGCTTCAGTCACCTTTCTCACTCATATTAATGAGTAGAGAGTTGCCGACACGGTTATTGTACGACTGTAGCGGAGACACACAACAAACAGCAATATAGATGATACCAGCATATTTCAATAAAACACACTGTAGATAAAAGAATGAAGCAAAGTAAAACTACATGCACATGTCTGACAGCCAGTCTAACTATGATGGTTCAGTTGAACCGGACAAACTAGGTTTGTGAAAGGACAAGTTAACGAGCTGCCAGAGGGCATTTAGACTATTGTCATCAGTTATACAATCTGTTTTCATTGCAAATGTAGAGTGACTATTTGCACTATGTGTACTGTAAACAGCACCTGCCACACAGGTTGGCTATTTGCACTCCAATAGTCTGGTAGAAACACAGAAATTGAAGACAAACTGCACCTCTAGTGTTGCTGCAATAGTGTGGGATGTAACGACGATGTGGATGTGCTTTTCTCGTGTGGGCAACCCGGGTTCGATTCTGCCTTTTGACCCACTTTGTCCTATCCTGTTTACAGTCTCCACTTTTAATATTTCCTTTAATACTTAGAATAATAAAAGAATTGGGCTGAGGCTATTTGCCAGGGCTGCACAATTAATCGAAATTAATCGAAATCGTGATATGATCTTGTGCGATTATTAAATCGTTAAGGGCTGCGATTTAATTAAATAAATAAATAGTCTGCTGGCTTCAAAGTTTATTTCCACTGCTCTTTCCAGTCTATATTAAGTTAGAGAATTATTACAGTGTTTTCAGAGTGGTTATGTCCACAACTCCATCTCATGCTTAGAGTACCTGAAGTGCTCAGAGTTGGGTTCTGTTTGTTTACGTGCGCTAAGCAATTTATTTACACTAAACCGGCGCATCTTGCACCAAGTGGTTTTTATTATCATCTATGGTAGCAGCATATAAGTCTCTGCCAGGCACAGGTATCATAATAATAATACAAGAATAAGTATACTTCATATATCTTTATAAAATGATTGCTGAGCAAACAGCATTAACAGTAGCATCTGTAGAGTCCAGAAACATGCGCTCTTCCTCCATTCTCCTTTCATTTGTTTACCTCACGAGAAAGCGTGTCACCCTTATTACACGCCCAGTGGCAATAAGTGAAAGCGGAACTAATATTACCAACATCCAACAACATGAAAAGAAAGAACATACATATAATAAATCTATATAAAATATTTAGATACTATAATATAATGCATTTTTAAATTAAACATAATAAAAAAATTATGAATACAAATAATTACAAACTAACCAAAACATTAAGTTTAATTACACCAATGGGTTATCAACTTCAGTTTGACATTTAGCCTTGTTCTTTTGGGCTATTTTATATACAGCAGAGAATAGTTTATATAAGCCTCCTTGTTTTTAAGGGCTGGAGTATAGAGTAAAATGGAATATTTTGTGTTAATTTGATTATTCAACCAACCAACAGTATGTCTGACAGCAAAAACTAGGCAATAACTATGGTATTACCAACAGGGAAATTCAGCTAACAGTGACATTGAGCAGAAAGCTTACATATAAACAGTTTTGACAGAGCTAGTGATTAAAAGTTAAATGATCAGCATTGGACGATTAGATGAAAAGAAAATTGGAGATCGGTATTGGATGTTAAAAACCTGATTGGAGCATCCCTAATATTCAAGCTGACTGGGTTTCAAAAACTAATGATGATGGTAAGTGGGGTGAGACCCTATCACAAAATGGACAACAACAGGTAGATGGTGAATGGGTACAATTTGAAAATGAAGACGACAGTGTTTTTATTTTGTTTCACTGTTTATATATTTATTTGTTTGTGGATGAATTGAAACAAAGGTCTCAGTTTGGTTATTTTAAGACGAATCAAGTGTGAAAACCCCAGTAGCCTTTTGGCAGTTGAGCATGTGAAAAACATTAAAAAAAAATTCTATCATAATCGCTGTTCAAATCACAATCACAATATTTTTCAAAATAATTGCAATATGACTTTTTGTCCAGATCTTGCAGCCCCACTATTTACACTGTGTAAATACCAACAAAAAGCATCTTCTTTGCACTAAGTGCAAATAGTGTTAGATGCAATTTACACCCCTAATTAAATACGAACATACGGTATTGACCTATTTCAGTGATGTTACTTTTTTCCCGCAGCCGCCATATTTGTGAGCATCAGCGGTAGGAAACAATGACAGTGAATGGAAAAAGACCCACAAAACAATATCAAGAAAAACCTAAAAAAAATACTTTTGATCCATGACAAGTCCCAGGAAAGGTATATAAAGGTCTGAGGTCAGCACAAATATTGCCAAACATTTTTGGCAATGCCCAATTCCCAATGCACTCTAAGACCTCGTGGTGGCATAGTGACTCGCCTCAATCCGGGTGGCGGACGACGAATCTCGGTTGCCTCCGCATCTGAGACTGACAATCCGCGCATCATCACATGGCTTGTTGAGCATGTTACCGCGAAGACATAGCGTGTGTGGAGGCTTCAAGCTATTCTCCAAGGCATCCACGCACAACTCACCATTCGCCCCACTGAGAGTGAGAACCACATTATAGCAACTACGAGGAGGTTAACCCAACGTGACTCTACCCACCCTAGCAACTGGGCCAATTGGTTGCTTAGGAGACCTGGCTGGAGTCACTCAGCATGCCCTGGATTTGAACTTGCGACTCCAGGAGTGGTAGTCACCGTCTTTACTCACTGAGCTACCCAGGCCCCCAAATATTGCCAAACTTGACTTTCGCGGACATTTAAATATATTGTATCCACGATTTACCGTACGGCGGCAAGTTTTTTGTGTGACCAGAGAGTGCACACGTCTACCGGTACAACACCGTAAACATCTCTCATTCAGAAGTAACAAATATTTGTGTTGTTTTCTACTCTGGTTTGGTCAAACTATTACAAAACATCTGCGATGCTGCCATCTGTATGAATGTAAGAGCTGCTTTTAACTCATGAACAATACACAGAAATCAACCGTCATATCAGTGTATAACACTAATATGTTTACATTGTAGTCTGGTGGTGTGAATAAAGTTTGTGCTTCATGATCTTATGATATGTTGCTTATTGACTAACATTACACATTAAATATATACTATATATTCACATTAAAAAGCTTTATTTATTACAATGTGTTACAATTATCGCATACCTTTATACAGTCTGAGTGTTCTGAATAACATCATCCTATGTGCTTTTCAAGTTTAATTTTATACTAATCTATGGTTTTATAAATATAACTGACTGAATAAATGAGCAAAGACCCACAAGTGTTTTTATCCCTGCTCTCCCCCTTCATCGCTGCTTTACTTTGACGAAATGAAGCTGTGTCACTTAAAATATACATATAAATATAAAACTTTATTTAAATAAAAATTACATTTTGGCTCTGGTAATTAAACAGCAGTATCACCTTTTCAAGATTTATAAATAGAAACGAAAATTTAGCCGAGTCCCAGAGACACCAACACCTAAACCTAACCCTATCCTTTCCTTACAAAAATTAACCATGGTTTTACTACAGTAATGATAGTATCACCATGGTATTTTGAAGTAAAATCACGAATAAAAATATAATTGCTATATTAACTGTACGTGGTAATTACTATATTAACACCATATTACTGCATTATCATGGTTAATTAGATTGAAACTATGGCTTCCGCCAAAACAATGGTTACTATAATATTACTATAGTAAAACCATGGTTAATTTGACGTGGATCAAACAACGAGACCAAGGTACTTACCAGGTACTATACCTAAACAAAATGTTGTGCTTCTGTCAGAATAATCTTTTTTATCTTAACAACTGTATTAACCAACATTTGTAAAACATTTTTAGGTATTTTAAATGGCCAAAACATACGTCACTACCTGGTTCAGCCATCAAACTTTCAACGCAGGATTAATGGTCCTCTCGCTGTTGCATTCAAACTGGGCGTGGTTCGCGCATCAAGCGCGAGCGACAAAAAAACAGACACTCCCTGAATGTTTGTCAAACCTTTTGTAATAATATAGCAACAATTATACCTAAATTAAGTTATTAAAGGCATTAGTTAAAAAATATTGATTTCTTGTGACTAGTCAACCATTAGGTTTTGGCGAATGACTGTATGAATGTTCAAGAGTTCTGTAACATGAGTTCTTATACAGTAGCCTATTTATTTATAGAAACAGCTTATATTTCTCAATGTCTCCTCTTCTCCTCTTGCTGGTATGAAACAGCCAAAGGTTTGATCAACCATTTGGGACCCACCTCTATTCAGGGTTAAGCCTCCCCGGGGCCCTGGGCTAGCTCATGAATATTAATTAGGTCACGTGATCTACAGCTCTACACAGGTTAACTGTGTAAAACAGTTACTTCACTCACTAATCGCATTCACACATACAGCCTTTTCCAGAAAATTACCTACAATTTACAGTTTAGAGGTCATGTGAACATTTTCTATTCATGAGTCTCGAGCAAGTGCATAAATGAAAACATTCGCCAAAAAACATTATAAAAAAATGTAAAAAAATTAATCAACAACATTACCGACTGCAAACGTTCAGCTACAAAATCATGCCCACCATGTTTTCATATTCATATTGATATATGTAAAACATTTTACCACTGATTAATTTTTATCCCAGCCTTTGTAAGCCTTCCTGTCTTATGATCTACAGAGCAAATGTTTTGGGGAGTTTTAGCCTTTTTATTTACGCATATGGTGGGTTATTTAGAAATGAATGAATAGGTCAATAATTAGATTATTTGAAGTATGTCATACAGTATACATTTTCCATGGCTTGGTCATTTTAATGTATTTTTCTATAGTGTAATCATGTTAAAATACTTTAGATTTTTTTACTCAGTAATAATGTCATATAATAAAATTGATATTTTTAGTCACTTTATCCACTTATTAATCTGTCTGTATTTAAAATTTGTTTATAAGGACAAACTTCTAAATACGTATATACAAGTTTTATTACGCAATCTAAAATAATCTCTCACCATCTAAACTATTCAGGTGTGGGGGAATGTGAGTAAAATATGATTTCCAGTAAATGAGGCAATCAGGTTTAATTTCATTGTTCACATATTTCAGATTAAAGTAGATTTAACCCATGCTGCTGTTAAACACAATGGATTACACAAAGAATAATAAATGAATTACTCTGCAACGGTGACAAATCGATCATAATTGTAATAATATACTGCAGTGAATTATGTAATTTAATTTTAAATGAACTCAGAGGGTTGTTTGTTATTTGATTATTTGTACTGATTCATTTTTGTTTTTGTGTGTGGACATATAAGTGTGTTTATGGAAGTCTTTTTTTCCTTGTCTGCATGCTTGTTTCCAAAGAAACAAATATGTATTTTATGTAATCATTATCTGCAGTTCTTTACCGTCAGGAAATGTTAAATGAAACCATTGTATTTAGTGTCAGAGACAGAGAAGAGATTGATCGTCCAAAAATTAACATTTATTAATTATTCACTCACCATAATGTCACTCCAGACCCACCTGACTTTATTTCTTCTATTCACTTTAAAATCAAATATGACAACTATGTCAATAACATCAAACCTCTTTTGTTCTTATCACATCATTTTTTAATGCATTTTTGAGGCAAGACTTAAAGCTACACTATGTAACTTTTGGCTGGTTGAAGAATAAAACTTTACTTGCAGAGGAACACTTTACGTCAGTTGTGATTAGGCACTGCTCTTCTGGAAGATGAATCTCATGTTAACCAGCAGAGTGGAGAACAAGCAATTTTCATGTTAATGATGTTATTTGCTTAAAATGTATAACCGATATATTACCTACCTTGAGGAAGATAAACAACACTCTTAACGTGATTATTAAGTAAGGGATAATGTACAGTAAGCTGGCTGTTATCGCACAATAAACCAGACAGGGTGATCAGGACTTGTATCACCCTGAAGGAGTTTATTTTGCAGTAACAACTTTTACAATGTACTTCTACAGATTTGTGTTTGATTAGAAAAGAATAAATGACAGATGATCAGATCCAATGTCCTTTCTCTTTTAGACAACATGTTTATCTTAGTATTAATATACAATCTATGGTATAGTCTATTCTTGACTCATAATTCAAGAAAAGATGCAAAAATGTGCTTATCATAAACAGCAAACAACTTGAGCGTGTAGTTCTGTTTTTCCTCTCCTATCATAGCACAAAGGCACATTTAAGCAGCGCACTCACAGACGTGCAACTCGCGCAAGTGATCAAAACGTTCGAGCAACTTATTTCAAATTTGAAAGGTCACGGAAAGTCGGTTGAGCTGAAAGCTTGAGGGTGATGTTACCCTGGTAAGTAAGAGAAATAAATTAATTTGTTGATTAATTTTGTCATTTTATTTATTTATTTTTTTACCTATCTCCTTGTTACTTATGTTTTAAACATTTATTTCAGCGAGCACAAAGAATAAATGTCGACAATAGTTTTGTCCAGGTCTGCGATATTCTCTGCCAGGAGATTAGTACGGGGGCGTAGATTCCAGGGGGGATGGGGGTAGGTAAACCCCCCAATAATAAAACAAGCAAGTACACTGTAACCCCCCCCCCCCCCCCCCAGTGTTCAAGCCAAGTCTACCCCTTTGGGTTAGTAACTTCAAGCTTGAGTCACTAAAATCTTTGTTGTCGATTGACTAGTAATCCTGATACCAGGTTATGTTATAATAGATTTTTCTTTGCATCTAGAAAACATGGGGAAAATGAAACAAGTTTCCAGGAGCACATCACAGCATTGAATTAATCCAACTGCACTGATATAAAGAGATTAATCAAGCTCTATTCAAGCGTGTGAATATGTCAAATGTCCAAAGTCAAAGAGAGGAAGTGATGGAGATGTTTCGATTTCTCAACTGGCTAGTATTTGGTGTTTGTTGTTTTATTTTTGTTTAATGTGTTGTATTCAAAAAACTTCACTCAGTTTGTCAGACGAGGTGGCAACAAAATGATTCTGTATATGCCCCAGTGCTGAAAATTGTTTAACAGCTTTTCATAGGTCATTTGTTTTTATTTATTTGTATTTGTTTAATAATCTTACTTATGGTTATAATGTTAAATTACACAGTAGTGAATGTTAAATGATTTAATGTTTATGATTTTTATATAAATAGTAATACTACTAATTAACTTTTAGCTTATTATTACAAACCTGTGGATTTATTAAGTCAATTCTCATAACTATTGCATAATAATAATTATTATTCTACTCACCCTCATGCCATCCCAGATGTGTTTCACTTTCTTTCTTTCTGCAGAACACAAACAAATATTTTTATAAGAATAACTCAGCTTTTTAAGTCAATACAATGCAAGTGAATGGGTGCCAAAAATGTGATGCTCCAAAAAGCACATAAATGCAGGATAAAAGTTATCCATAAGACTCCAGTGGAGTCAAAAGTTATATAATAGGTGTGGGTTGGAAACAGATCAATATTTTGCATTGAAAATGTGCATAATTTGCATATGCATAAATAATTTGAATCACCAAAAACACAAGAAGAACAATATTAAAGTGAAAGTTAAAGTGTAGGTTGTCTGAGCAGGGAGAAGAATTTATAGTAAACACTGACAAAAAAAATATTGATCTGTTTATCACCCACACCTATCAAATTGCTTCTGAAGACATTGTTTTTACAACTAGAGTCATATGGATTATTTTTATGGTGACCTATGTGATTTTTAGAGCTTCAAAATGTTGGCACCCATTCACTTGCATTGTATGGACCAAAAGAGCTGAGGAATTAATCTAAAAATCTTCATTTGTGTTCTGCGGAAGAAAGAAAGTAATACACATCCAGGATGACATAAGAGTGAATAAAAGATGAGAGAATTTTCATTTTTGGGTGAACTATTCCTTTTATGGAGCTATTTTATGCATATTTGTTCTGGATATTCACAGAGTGGGCAATCTGGCCTTAGTTTTTAATTGATTGTTCTGGGTTTGTTGTGTTTTGCCTGCATGACAGAGTCCAAGGTTCATTTGATTGCTTTATCCTGTGCTTGTTGGGGTAATTGACAGACAAATAACTCCTTTTCCCAGCATCTTCTTTGCAACAAAACACAAATGGTTTTTGGAGTTGCAGTGTTTAGGTGCCACATATATGACATAAAAGATGGATGAAATTAAAACTCATTTGCTAGTTTCAAATGGTTTTGTTTCTTTCCTTGCTGTTTTTGAAAAACTAAAATTATGTAAAACGTGAAATTATCCATAAAAAAAAAATAAAAAAAACCTTGGATGACTGAAATGTGAGAAGAGAGAGAGAGTGTGCTGGCATATGATAGAAGCCCCATGTATACCAGGTAGATAAATGTGCAACCATGTCATGAAGTTAATGTACTCGTGCTCGTAAACATGAAATTATGACACTGGTACCAAGTAGGGTTGCAAAATTCCGGGAATTTTCAAAGTTGGAAACTTTCCATGGGAATTAACGGGAATATATGGGAATTAATGGGAATATAGGGGAATTAATGGGAATAAACTGGAAATTTGCTAAATTGCAAGTTAGCCTATAACAGGGAACTTAAATGTAGCATAACCTTGGTTAAAACAACCAGATTTAATGCAAATTCAGTTGAAATTCTACCCTGCGCATTCCTCAATCACAAGCACACAGCACACTACTTACTGTAGGCTACTTACTACAGCAGGAATATTGAAGTCACAGTACTGCATTGAGCCCAAGGACTACATCCAGTCAAGTATGTTTTGATGATATTATTAGAGTAAATATATTTGATCTATGGTATTAAAGTTTAACTAGAAAATACTAAATCAAAATGTGTTTATACTGTAGCTAGCTAACCAGTATATCAGATATTCTAAATGTAAGCTAGCTAACACCATTTCATTGACAATTTAAGAGGCTAGCTATCATGGTGCTAGCTAGCTCAACTGTGATGCTGTTTCTTCTGCTAGCCAGTTTTCTGTTATCATACAAGAACAGAGGTTATAGTTTGATTTAGCATGCTGACTGAGGAGTGTTCATCTTTTCATCTAGCCTATTTCTATTCATTTGTCCAGCATCAATTGTAAAATATTTTTACCATTCCAGAATATTCCAATTGCTTAGCTAACTATTTATATATCTGTGCATGGCATTGCATTAGTGTTTTTTACAAGCTTTTTTCAAATCTTATTCTGCAGAACAATGCCACGTGCACCATCTGATGTGTGGATACATTTCACCTCAGCCAATGTAGAAGGAAAGGCTGTGCAAAGACCTATGTTAAGAATGCCACAAAGATGCAGCAGCATTTAGCCTGTTTACAAGTTTTTTCCAATATTTCCAAAATTCCCCAGCTTAACTTCCCATGGAAAGTTTCTGGAAAGTTTCTGGAAATTTACCAGAAATTTTCAGGCCCTTTGAAACCCTAGTACCAAGTAGAAGCATTTACCCCCCAGTATCGGTCTGATATGAGTACCAGTGCATCTCTAATTTGAATGTTTCCTGAATGGTACTATTTACTTCCATTGTAAGAGCCTCACTGTAACCCAGATTTTAGCTTTTTTTTAAAGAAAAAGAGGGGCAAGTCAAAATAATTTTTGTGGTAATCAATATTATGCCACTGTGACGAGGAGGAGGGCGTGGCCGGGCCGTGAGGACGCATGCCTGACGTTGAATCATCCTAATCAGCCAGGAGGGGGATAAGGATGAGCCAGAGATGCCAGTGAGGGAGAGAGGGAGAGAGAGAGAGAGAGATACATGTGTCTGTGTGTGTGCGTCTATGTTTCGCTGTACTGTTTATGTTATGTTTGAGTTCTGTTTGATTAAAGTTTTATGTTGACTGGTCAGCTGGTTCCTGCGTCCTCCTTGCCCATATTAAGGGCCTTGTTACACTGGTGCCGAAACCTGGGAAGGAGGAGGGATACGCTGTCATGGCGTCCTCGCCGCTGCCGTCCAACAGGGGATGGAGGAGTCGCTGCCGTCTGCCGGGAGCCGGAGGAACCGCTGCTGTCCGCCAGGAAGCAGAGGAGCCGTTGACATCCACCAGGGGACGAAGGACTCGCTGCCATCTGCCAGGTGAGGAGTGGCTGTCGTCCGCCAGGTGAGGAGTGGCTGTCGTCCGCCAGGTGAGGAGTGGCTGTCGTCCGCCAAGGGGTGGAGGATGACAAGCCACTTTTTTTCTCTCTCCCCCTCACTCTTTCCTTCTCCCTCCCCTCATCTCTCCCAGCGTCTAAAGAAGCAGGGAAATCCTCCTGGCAGAAGGACGGCTGGAAGGGCAACACCTCCCCTCCAGGACATTAGAGAATGTTAGGGTTTAATGACTCCAACATTTGTCATGAGCGTTTTTGTTCATTTTCATCATACTTTTTACTCTGTTTTGGTTGGTAAATCTTTGGTTGTCTTCAGAAAATAGCATTATGTTAGCAACTGTTAAAACAGCAAGTTACCTAAGCACACCCAGCCCCAGTGAAGAAGAGTAATGAAGTTATGTGGAAATAAATAATAAAGAATTAAATTACCAAATTACGGTATGGTAGGCTACAGTAGATGACATTTACACTTGATGTAAATAGTGGCTATTTGCACCCTAGTGTATATGAAATAGTTTATAATCTAACAACATTAGTGTCTGTAGTATTGTGTGGCAGTGGGAAGAAACCTACTTGATGTGTCACGAAATGGTACCTCATCACTGCTGTCTTTAAATGCGGAGCGTGGCTTTAGAGTGGACTCTTCAGGTCCAGGAAACAGGTAACTGAGTTGCCGTTATGACCCTCTCTTTCAGACGGCCCGTGAAATGCAGAGCCACTGGAAAAAGTGTGTTCCAGACCGGGAGAGGCATGCGTGTGCACATCCGAGCCCCTTCTATGCACTGCCCAGCATTTAGTGAGCCCCCGATTACAACGAGAACACTGCATTTAGGCTACTTACTGTTATATCACACTCTCTTTAGACATTTTCTTTATACTTTTTGTGTTCATTTTTATTTAAAATAAAAGACTTTCCGATGTCAGCATGTATAGCCACTGTCTGTCTTCACTTACATGGACTGATAAAGGGAGAATAGTGAAATTGGCAAAAGGTGGACTTAAACCCAGATCACACACACAACTGTCAGAACCGGCTGTCTTACTAATGTCACCACATCAAATCTTAGGCTGAGGAGGGTCAAATTCACATACTTATCTCTCCAAATCTGTTCTTCAAAGAGTATACAATAATTGTAATAGTTTTTATAGGTTCCATTGGATTATTGGCGTGAATATAGCTGGGCTGTGTGCCCAGTGATACTTACACTTATTGAAAATAATTATTTGGCTATACTGAACCCATGGAAGGGGGTCCCTGGTGACTGTGGGGGCCCTATGCAGCTGCAAATGGTGCTTAATTGGCAGGGCCAGCACTGATCCTAAATCGTCTGCTCTTGTCAAAAGTAGAAAAGAAAGTCGGACCCAACATTCCTACTCAAAGATGGGATAAAGTGGAATGCAACTCCCCTAAAATGATTAAATGTGGCAATAACACATCACAGCACACACAAAACACTGCACATACCCCTTTGAAAGACTTACATGTGAGGCACAAACCTATATGGCACAAGGACTGCTTCACATCTGAGTTTGTTATTGCGGTGTGCCAAATTTAAGGCACATCTAAGTTATCAGATGATGATGATATTTTACCTTATTCAGCATTATATTGTTTACAACAGCAAGTTATGCATTTAATACATAAGGAATTTATCGATTTCATTGTGTTACTGTTCAATCTATGTTGGATTGTACCAGTGGTGGAAAGAGTACTGATTTATTTACTTAAGTAAAAGTACTGCTACTGAAGAAATAATTCACTTGAGTACAAGCAGAAGTACTGAGAAATATTGTGGCTCAAGTAAGAGAAAATAAGTAGTTTGTCGAAAAAATACTCAAGTAATTACGTTACTAGTTACTTAATGAAAATAATATTATTTATAATATATACACTTCCATTTTTAGATCACAAAGACCTTTTTGTGCTTGAAAGAAAATGATGCTTCCTTTCACCAAGGATGCATTAAATTGATCAAAAATACTGCCAAAACCATGAATTGCAAATTATTATTACGGTTTGAAATAATTGTTTTAAGTGGTATTTATTGAATGTTTTCTTTATCCGTGATGGTAAACATATACTGTGTCACCTTTTCCTCACAAAAGCATTCTAAACTGCTAATTTGGTACTCAAGAAAATTTTCTTATGTTTTGAACAACTGAAAATGGTTGCGCTACCATGCGGAAATAACAGTACAGTGGGGCTTTTTCCCCATTTGGTGAGGTATTGAGTTCTTACAAGTTGCTTTACACTTGCAAGTCAAATTTTGGTTTTAAAAAATTGGCAGAAAGAAACACATTTCTCCTGAAATTCTATTTCCTTCTAAAGTCTAATGTTTTAGAGAGCTTAATGCAATTCCATGCATTACTGTTTTGAAAAAAATTATAATAATCTCTTACCAGGATAGAGGGGGAAGTGGATGGCCCAGGTGCACAAAAAAAAAAAAAAAGAGTTAATCACAGTCTCTAGTTTGAGAAACAGACTCCTCACAGGTCCTATAGCAGCTTCTAAATGCCAAAGACCTGCATTGCTGCAAGAGGATTCTTGGACAAACAGAAAATTTTAAGAATAACACATTTATTTAAATAGAAATAGCCATTTGTAACATTCTAAATGTCTCTAAATAGACTCTAAAGTACATAATGTGCATTGTGACTGAAACATATTCCTATTTCAGGTTTATTCTCATTCACGTATGTCCAAGTGTTTTGGCTATTAAGTTAACATACTGTACAAAACTAATATAATGTGATATCATATAGAAAATGTATCCTCTATGATACTGCAGCAGTTATCTAAATATGGAATGAGATTATTAAGCAAACTGTTATCAACTCCTACATGCCAACTGAATAAAATATGGCAAAAATTTCACAGAGTTTAGTGAGAGATGTGATTGATTCAAACACTAAAAGTGGTTGTTCTACATATGTATGATTGCATTACAGTTGTAATAATAAAGTCTTAATTAACATTATGGTTATTTAACATATTGAGAAATTATTATTAAGTAAATTGTAGCATTTGGTTACATTATGTTTTGTGATTTCTCATACCTTCTGTATATAACATCCATCCCTTGCGCACTTTTGGCCTCAAGCAGGTGAGGCTTTTCAGACAGATAAACAGCAGCACAGGGCAGGGAAGTACAGTACAGTACCGTGAGCGAGAGTGTTACCTGCTAGGACAGTTTACGGTTACGGAATTTAATGCAGGAGTACAATACCGAAGTGATGCAGATTGATATAAGCGGAGAGCCCATCTGTGCGCACGATGGTGCGAGGAACCGTACGGTGGGGAAAAAAATTATGTTCAGTGAAAAGTCAAAAGAAGATCGCAATGTATGTAATTGTAACTATATCAGATATTATTAATAAAACAAGGGAACTCGTTGCATGGGCAATTTTTGCCCTCATATTTTGAATTTCGGGGATATTTTTTTAAATGTCACCATTATTTTCTGACACTATTGGAACTGTATCTTTTTAAGGTATTTAAAAAGTTTGTTTTAGACATATAGTAACAAGTAAACAAGATACCCCCACATACACTATATTGCCAAAAGTATTCGCTCATCTGCCTTTAGACGCATATGAACTTAAGTGACATCCCATTCTTAATCCATAGGGTTTAATATGACGTCGGCCCACCCTTTGCAGCTATAACAGCTTCAACTCTTCTGGGAATGCTTTCCACAAGGTTTAGGAGTGTGTTTATGGGAATTTTTGACCATTCTTCTAGAAGCGCATTTGTGAGGTCAGACACTGATGTTGGACGAGAAGGCTTGGCTCGCAGTCTTCGCTCTAATTCATCCCAAAGGTGCTCTATCGGGTTGAGGTCAGGACTCTGTGCAGGCCAGTCAAGTTCTTCCACACCAAACTCACTCATCCATGTCTTTATGGACCTTGCTTTGTGCACTGGTGTGCAGTCATGTTGGAACAGGAAGGGGCCATCCCCAAATTGTTCCCACAAAGTTGGGAGCATGGAATTGTCCAAAATCTCTTGGTATGCTGAAGCATTCAGAGTTCCTTTCACTGGAACTAAGGGGCCAAGCCCAGCTCCTGAAAAACAACCCCACACCATAATCCCCCTCCACCAAACTTCACAGTTGGCACAATGCAGTCAGACAAGTACCGTTCTCCTGGCAACCGCCAAACCCAGACTCATCCATCAGATTGCCAGATGGAGAAGCGTGATTCGTCACTCCAGAGAACGCGTCTCCACTGCTCTAGAGTCCAGTGGCAGCGTGCTTTACACCACTGCATCCGACGCTTTGCATTGCACTTGGTGATGTATGGCTTGGATGCAGCTGCTCGGCCATGGAAACCCATTCCATGAAGCCCTCTACGCACTGTTCTTGAGCTAATCTGAAGGCCACATGAACTTTGGAGGTCTGTAGTGATTGACCCTGCAGAAAGTTGGCGACCTCTGCGCACTATGCGCCTCAGCATCCGCTGACCCCGCTCTGTCATTTTACGTGGCCTACCACTTCGTGGCTGAGTTGCTGTCATTCCCAATCGCTTCCACTTTGTTATAATACCACTGACAGTTGACTGTGGAATATTTAGTAGCGAGGAAATTTCACGACTGGACTTGTTGCACAGGTGGCATCCTATCACAGTACCACGTTGGAATTCACTGAGCTCCTGAGAGCGGCCCATTCTTTCACAAATGTTTGTAGAAGCAGTCTGCATGCCTAGGTGCTTCATTTTATACACCTGTGTCCATGGAAGTGATTGGAACACCTGAATTCAATTATTTGGATGGGTGAGCGAATACTTTTGGCAATATAGTGTATATGTCAAACTACATTGTGTGAATGTTTGACAGTTAAAACAGTGCTCACCTTAAAAACAAGTGAAGTTTGATTAGTGGTTAAATGAGTTCAGATGGTTCCCTCGTACCTGAATGAACGGCTCCTTTCCAGAATAAAATGAAATATGCAGAAAATCACAGTATTACAGTTCTTGTATAGTGACAGGGCAGAAAGTCTTGGAAAAGCTAGAGAAGTTAGGACACCGGCGGCAGTTTATGCAAGCTGCTGTGCTCATAATGCTGTGCCCTGCGGGCTTCGTCATGCCACGCACAGCACGTTTTAGTTTATAGACAGATTTAGCGCTTATAACTTGCCAATTTCTTCTTCCCAAAAAAGGTCCCCAAAATTCTGAAAAATTATGTCTTTTTTCTACTTTGTAATTGTGGTGAAAAATAACTGTAGCGTGGTTTGAATACTTCATTTTAATCAACTCAAGTAAAAGTTTTATTTATACTTAAAAAAGTCAAATAAAATGTACTCAAGTACTGTAACGAGAGTAGTTGTAATTCATTACTTTCCACCTCTGGATTATACTGAATACTTTGGCAATTACCTGTGTAATTATAATGGTTATTTAAAGTTGTCACTACTTCAACACCTGTTATAAAACCCCATGTTTATGTATTGCTAACTTAAGATATTAGAGAAAAGTATTTCTTCACAGAGCGGGTTTATGTTGTTGCCTGTTATTCAGCTAATTTTCTCTGCCACTAGGGGTGGCTATATGCATATTCTTCATGTATTAACACGTGTAAGAGAAACAGAAGTAAAGATGATGGATTAGTGTTGACGTGAAGTTGTGGTTCTCAATAAATCATCCTGTTGGAACTACAGTGTCATCTTTCAAAAGTCAATAGGATTTAACAGTCGGTTTAAGAGAGTAGATGATGAAGCGGAAGAAGAGAGAGACAGTGGTCTATGATTTAGTAGGTAAACACAGATAGAGGATAAATGTAAAACTATCACTTAATATTTCTCAAGAGTGACAGATACAAATCAATAATAGGCCTGTCTGCGATAAATAAGAATCTTGTATTTAATAACACGGATAATTAAACACAACTAACAAATAGGTTGCAATGTAAAGTTTTGAGCTTTCACAGAATTCACTGTTTTGAATTATTCATGAAAAACCCACATCAAGCCTGTGTCTCCCCCTCGTGGTGATCAAAGGAACATATAAAGGTAAGCTGGAACCAGAGGCACAATTAAACTAAAATAAGCTTTACTCTATCAAATGTAGCCTACCTACAATCTCCTTGTTTTTGTTTGTTTTTTGTTTTTAATAAAGGGAATTTTTTGGGAGACTAATTTTATTCTGTGCTAAATGAAGAAAGACTTTATCACTTTTAGGTGTGCAGGTGCCATAAACTGACAAAAGCAATTACGTAAATAAAACATTTCAGATACATTATGCATTGTATTTTCCAGGAACACACAGGCACACTGGGAAAATGCCATATGCAGTTACGTTTTTTGTTGGCTTACTTACAGTTACTCAATGTTTCACACTTGGTCTTCTCTCATTTTCTGTTCAGTGATCTATTCTCTTGTGCTGTTTTGTCACTGTACATTTTCATAGTTGTGTGTGTAAAGACATACAAATTATAGCGCATGCATATCACAATATATACACAAGTCTACCAAAATATATGCAAAACATTTGACCACTGATTAATTTTTTCTCCTCAGCCTTTGTTAAGCCTGTCTGTCTCATGAATCACAAAATAAATATCTTGGAGGGCTTTGTCTATAGAATTTACCAAATACACATGAAGTAGCCTATTTATTTAAACATATGGCATGGTTTACTCAGAAATGTCCTAAAGTAGATTATGTGAAGTTTGTTTAACATAGAAAGGGTTAACAGCAAAACAACAATACAAAAAGTATAGCCTATGTTTACAATGTAAATGTATCAGAACAGTTGCTATTCTATGGCGTGTTAATGTTAATATATTTCTCTGCAGTATAATTATGTTAAAATACTGTACATCTGTTATTTGTTTATTAATAATGTCATTAATAATATCAGTTTTACACACTAATCCACTTATGCTACTTATGAAGTTGCCTGCATTTAAAAGTTGCAGTTGCAGTGATTTTTCTGACCTGCATATAAAGCGTTTATTTCAGTTTTATCATCAAAATGGTGTTTAAAAAAATAAATCAATTAAAACTTTAATCAAATGCAAGTATAACAATTAATTTTCAAAATGATATTGTATTATTTTTTATCAAATGAAGTGCTTTTATTCAGAACCTCACAGCACAATCTAAAATACATTGAAGTTATTTTTGTCAAATCAAGTGCTGCACTACAGAGCATCACATATGTGAGATATTGCTTAAATATAATACAATTACTATTGATTTATTAGTAGTAGTAGTAGTAGTAAAAGTGGTGGTGGTGGTAGTAGTAGTAGTACAACAGTGAATATTACATTTCTGTCATACTTTTTTTTATTTAAATTGAGCTTTCATTTTGGCGGAGCTTTTATTTTACATTTATTCATTTGGCAGACACTTTTATCCAAAGCGACTTAAAAAAGAGGAATAATACATCATAAGCGATTCATCTTAAGGAGAAAGAGGTACGAAAAGTGCTGCATTACAAAGTTTCACTAGCATCAGAATAATAGTATTCAAGACAGATTAGAGTGCAACAAGAATATATATAATTATTATTATTTTTATTTTATTTTTTTTGTGAGTGAATGATTAAGTTCTCACGGAAAAGATGTGTTTTTAGCCGTTTTTTGAAGACAGAGAGTGAGTCAGCTTCACAGATGGAGTTGGGAAGGTCATTCCACCAATGTGGTACAGTGAAACCGAAAGTCCGGGAAAGTGTTTTGGTGCCTCTTTGTGTTGGCCGCTCATTAGCTGACCGCAGGCTTCTGGTGGGAACGTAGCTCTGCAGAAATGATTTTAGGTATGCTGGAGCAGACCCAGTGATTGTTCTATATGCCAGCATCAGAGCCTGGAATCTGATACATGCAGCAACCGGCAGCCAGTGAAGAGAGACAAGGAGTGGTGTAACATGCACTCTCTTTGGTTCATTAAAGACCAGACGTGCTGCTGCATTCTGGATCATTTGCAAGGGTCTAATTGAACATGCAGGGAGGCCTGCAATGAGAGCGTTACAGTAGTCCAGTCTAGTTATGACTGAACAAGAAGTCGTGTGGCATGTTCATATTTTGAAGTGTTTCTGTGTTATGACCAAGGAGCTCTGATGTTATGGCGAGCTTCCCACTCCGGAAAAGACGGTCCCTACATGATTCAAATGCTGCGTTCGAATATCCATACTTCCCTACTATATAGGATGCCAAAAACAGTATTCCAATGGAGTAGTATGTCTGAATCCACAGTATTCATGAAGCAGTAAGCAAGAAGTACCAAGATGACAAACTATTTCCAATGAGATTCTGAAGTGCGGATCGACTGGACACTTCCCGTGAACAATCCCGTAATCCCTCGGGAGCTGAGGCGATGTCACGTTCAAAACGCTGAATTTAGAGCAGACGGCTCTTCTCAACTGTAAGTGCTCCATATGCCAAAATAATTGTTACATGTGCTTAAATGGTGCTTGTTTAACAAAACCAGAGCAGATCGTTTTTGCGGTTGTTGTTCTTACATCATATATGTGGGTCACGAGACAATGCTCAAGTCCCCGGATGAAGTATGTCCAAAATCTATTCATACTACTCGCATGCAAAAGAACATACTGTTTTGCAGACAGATAAGTATGTGCTTCATTAAATGCAGTACATACTGTGATGGTACGTGATTTCGGATGCAGGGAAAGTGATTATTAAACCACAAAAGGCTGCTATTTAAATAAATATGTAGGCTACTCCTCGCGCTACAAAGTGTATTTGCGCTCTGTCATCTGCTACAAATAGAGCGCTCAAAGCACAAGACAGTGTTTTCCCTGTATGAGCCAAGGTGGAGCTTTAAAAGGTACGTGCAGCTGGCGTCAGCACCACACTCATGCAAAATATATATTTATATAATTAAATCACAGCTTTTGCGGTACAATAATCTCACTAGGACATAACATGATTTTAGTTTGTGCACTGAATGTTTACATAATGACATTTGTACGTCAGATGATATCGGTTTTTGGTATTGGAGCATTTTACGAGTATCCGATTCCTATATCGGAACATCCCTTGTAGGTACTTATCTGTCAGGAACAATTTGGCTCTTTAATTCATAGACTTTGTTTTTCTTTGCCAATAAAATTAGTTCCAGAAAAAAGCCATAGTATCGAGTTTTTGCGTGTGGGCAAGTAATTCACAAACTGGAACACAGTATGTGAGTGGAATGGAGCAACAGCAATTTCCTTCTTCGC
This sequence comes from Myxocyprinus asiaticus, assembly GCF_019703515.2. Taxonomy (NCBI): domain Eukaryota; kingdom Metazoa; phylum Chordata; class Actinopteri; order Cypriniformes; family Catostomidae; genus Myxocyprinus; species Myxocyprinus asiaticus. The sequence goes on from NC_059375.1 coordinate 40,590,608, forward strand.
TCAAAGTGTTCTGTTATCAGTTCAACTCCACTCCGAGTTTGCCATTTCCCACTTCCCGTTTGCTCTTCACTCACTGGTGAGAGAGACCCCCCTCCGAGTGACGTGAAAGCAAGAGAAAACACTTAGCCTACACTCCAACGTTGAAAAACAAAAAAGTGCTGTGAGCTCCAGTCAAAATTACACAACTCTGCTTCCTGCTCTGTTTCCATTTCGCACCATTCACATACTGTGGTCTAGAATGACTTCAACACAGAAAGGGGATTGATACATATTGTGAATCATCACAGTGCTGTGATACTAAATATCTACACTTGTGGGATGTTTCTCTTAGAGCGTTAACAGGACCAGAGCTAACTGATGTATAATAAATGTTGTGCAACTTATTATGTAATTTATATTCAAATTTCAAATGTAAATTGAAGTTTGTTTTTTTGTGCATCACAGCTGATTTGCGTGCGAATGTGTATGTGGGTTGTCTACAGCATGTGTTTGATAGACAGAAAGTGAGTTAAAGGGTTAGCACTTTCTGATGAGCTACATTCATTTCTCTTTATCAGTTTTTACATCTTCAGTGGCAAACATATTTGTTGTCCGAGACATCTCTCTTTTATTTCCTTGTGAGACTAATATTAGGGCTTTGTCTTTTGAAGACTTCTTAAATTCACCTCTGTGCTGTTCGGCAGACCATGTTTGATCAGCTCCTGTTTTAGCTGGAACATCAAAGGACAAACAGATGAAATATTTAGAGTGTTACATATTTTCATTGTTGTATATTAGAAGTGAATTTAGCATAGATAGTTGTAGTAAGTGTGACTTACTTTATCTAAAACAATCTGAATGCTTTCATTCTCTGTTAGGCTTATCAATGAGGTAAGTCCCACTTGAAGTCCAATGATATTGTCTAAAGGGATACACCACAAGCACTTAAAATGTTGAATTACTTGGTTAAAGTATATACGTTTGCATGTTACAGTTGAACATATTTAAGTGATTACATAAAGGTATGATTTTTGATTTACCCAATGTGGGAATATGTCATTGCTTTTAAAAACAAAACCTGTGCAATTTTTGTTTTGGTGTATGATTTAACACATAATACAATAATATGAACAAACTGATAATAATGATACACAACCTTAATGAAACACATACATTTTTGAATACCATCCAATCTGAAGGCCCAACGACCTGGAACATTAACATTACTCGTGTTCTTGAGTTGTGGGATGTAGCTCGCATTGTTTGACCCAGGAATTACAAAGTAGTGTGTGGAGTTTACTGTGTCATAGCCAGCCTGTTTAAACCAAGAAAATTAGATTTTATGTATACATATAGAGGCTGTAAAGAACAATAATTTCCTTCGGTGATACAGAAGATTTGTTACATTTACCTGCACTGGTTGACTTGGCACAGCACAGTCACCATAATTCATCAGAATAAATGAAAAATCACTGCCTGACATTAAAACCACTTGAAACAAGTATCCCTGAAAAGACTGAAAACAGTAATTGTCAAAGCAGTTCTGAGAATTCCAACTTTTACTCTACATAGTCTGTAACCTTGTGCAAAAATTATGCTTGAAAAACGTTTAAAAAAAAAATAAATAACACACCGGGTTTAAGTGATAATTATATATTGTCCTATTCCAAGTTTCAACAAAGTCCCAAGTTGCAACAAAGACCCAACTCGCAGTGAAGCTCAGATCAGGGAAATACTGGTTTACATCCTGAGTGGCACGAGTGAGCACACTTCCATTTGTGTACTGATTATATGAGAACACACCTAGCCCATAGTCATCAAGATCAGTCCAGAGAGGAGCAATGAAAGCTTCGCTCCTACTGGCCGGGAAAGTGTAAGGGTTAGCCTCTGGTAAAGAATTCATGAATGTAAGGAGTCCATTATTATTAACCTGTAATGAGAGAAATCCGACAAACAGTAAAGTATAACTGGTTTCCATTTCACAGTGGCATATCACAGTGTTTATAAAGCATTTGTCATTCACATATAAAAAAAGAAATGTAATTCTCACAAAAATCTGGCTGAATGTTTGCCCAAAGAACATAAATGGACTGGATAGCACAACACTTTGAGAAGCTTCATCACCATTAACATAAACTTCTGTGTCTCCTGCCGTTGAGCCAAATGGATAGAATATATCTAGTCCTGGTGAGAGAATGAACACAAAAATATTATTATTGTTTCCAGTGTTGCACTGCTGTATTAGACCTGCTTCATGTGGAGATGACATTACTTTAGAAAACGAAACTTTCTGTATCATTCATTGTTGTCTTCAAACAATTTAAGACAGTATTTCTTTTTTTCTTCTTCTTTTTTTTTCAGTTATGAGAAAACAGGTCTGGTTTAAATTCGAGGATCTCCATCCTCTGTTAGGTTTAACAATGAGGTACATCCAATTATCAATGTGGTATGTCTAGTGACACTGTCTAAAGAATGCACACATACCACATGTAAAACATGAGGAATGCTGAATTACATGAAGTGTATACGTTAGAACGTTATATATACGCATGTAAACTCAGCAAAAAACAAAACGCCCCTTTTTCAGGACACTGTATTTTAAAGATAATTTTGTAAAAATCCAAATAACTTTACAGATCTTTATTGTAAAGGGTTTAAACAATGTTTTCCACGCTTGTTCAATGAACCATAAACAATGAATGGACATGCACCTGTGGAACGGACGTTAAGACACTAACAGCTCACAGACGGTAGGCAATTAAGGTCACAGTTATAAAAACTTAGGACACTAAAGAGACCTTTCTACTGACTCTGAAAAACACCAAAAGAAAGATGCCCAGGGTCCCTACTCATCCGAGTGAACGTGCCTTAGGCATGCTGCATGGAGGCATGAGGACTGCAGATGTGGCCAGGGCAATAAATTGCAATGTCCGTACTGTGAGACACCTAAGACAGTGCTACAGGGAGACAGGAAGGACAGCTGATCGTCCTCGCAGTGGCAGACCACGTGTAACAACACCTGCACAGGATCGGTACATCTGAATATCACACCTGTGGGACAGGTACAGGATGGCAACAACAACTGCCTGAGTTACACCAGGAACACACAATCCCTCCATCAGTGCTCAGACTGTCCGCAATAGGCTGAGAGAGGCTGGACTTAGGGCTTGTAGACCTGTTGTAAGGCAGGTCCTTACCAGACATCACCGGCAACAACGTCGCCTATGGGCACAAACCCACCTTCGCTGGACCAGACAGGACTGGCAAAAAGTGCTCTTCACTGACGAGTCACGGTTTTGTCTCACCAGGGCTGATGGTCGGACTCGCGTTTATCGTTGAATGAAATGAGCGTTACATCAAGGCCTGTACTCTGGATCGATTTGGAGGCGGAGTGTTCGTCATGGTCTGGGGTGGTGTGTCACAGAATCATTGGACTGAGCTTGTTGTCATTGCAGGCAATCTCAACACTGTGCGTTACAGGAAAGACATCCTCCTCCCTCATGTGGTACCCTTCCTGCAGGCTCATCCTGACATGACCCTCCAGCATGACAATGCCACCAGCCATACTGCTTGTTCTGTGTGTGATTTCCTGCAAGACAGGAATGTCAGTGTTCTGCCATGGCCAGCGAAGAGCCCGGATCTCAATCCCATTGAGCACGTCTGGGACCTGTTGGATTAGAGGGTGAGGGCTAGGGCCATTCCCCCAGAAATGTCCGGGAACTTGCAAGTGCCTTGGTGGAAGAGTGGGGTAACATCTCACAGCAAGAACTGGCAAATCTGATGCAGTCCATGAGGAGGAGATGCACTGCAGTACTTAATGCAGCTGGTGGCCACACCAGATACTGACTGTTACTTTTGATTTTGAAAAAATCTTTGTTCAGGGACACATTATTCAATTTCTGTTAGTCACATGTTTGTGAAACCCATTCAGTTTATGTCTTAGTTGTTGAATATTTACACATGTTAAGTTCACTGAAAATAAAAGCAGTTGAAAGTGAGAGGACGTTTCTTTTTTGCTGAGTTTATATACTGAGCATTTAAAATAGATTAAGTAGGGATATGATATTTGATTTGATGGGTATGTGTCAATGCTTTTAATGCAAATCCTTCTGTACCATTTTCTTTTTTGTTTTGGTGTATGATTTTACACAAAATACTATAATGTAAAGAAACTGGAAATAATACTAAATCTTTATGAAACACCTTCATACCATCCACTCTGAAGGCCCAACGACCTGGAACATTAACGTTACTCGTGTTCTTGAGTTGTGGGATGTAGCTTGTATTGTTTGACCCAGGAATTACAAAGAAGTGTGTGGACTTTACTGTGTCATAGCCAGCCTGTTTGAACCATGAAAATCAAATTTGATCAATTCACAGAGAAACAGCATAGAGTATAGTATATAAATGTACTACATTTACAGTGACACAGAAGACTCGTTACATTTACCTGCACTGGTTGACTTGGCACAGCACAGTCACCATAATTCATCAGAATAAAAGAAAACTTACTGCCTGAAATTAAAACCACTTGAAACAAGTATCCCTGAAAAGATGAAAAACACTGATTGTCACAGCAGTTCTGAGAATATAGCCACATTTTACTCTACATGAGCTTGTGCCAAAGTGCAAACTTTTACAGTTTCAGAGAGATATAACAAACTATCTAACCGGGCCTGTTGCAAAGTCCCACGTAGCAACAAATACCAAAGTTGCACTGAGGCTCAGATCAGGGAAATGCTGGTGTATATCCTGAGAGGCGCGAGTGAGTACATTTCCATTTGTGTACTGCTGATATGAGAACACACCAATCCCGTAGTCATCAAGGTCAGTCCAGAGAGGAGCAATGAAATCCTCATTGCTATTGGCTGGGAAGGAGGAAGGGTTACCTTCTACTAATGCACTCTGGAAGGTGAGGAGTCCATTATTATTAACCTGTAATGAGAGAAATCAGACAGGACAGGAAAGCATGAACTGGCTTCCAAATCACATGGCATTTTCACAGTTTTTACAGCATTTCTCGTTCACATTAAATAAAGAAATTGAAAGCTCACATATATTTGGTTGAGTGAACGCCCAAAGAACATAAATGGACTGGATAAGCTCACAAGAGAAGAGCCTACATCACCATTAACATTAACTTGTGCGTCTCCTGCCGTTGAGCCAAATGGATAGAATATCTCTGGTGCTGTTGAGAAAATATCCATACAAATATATGCATTTTTGCAGTGTTGCACAGCTGTATTAGACCTGCTTCATGTGGAGATGGCATTGATTATTTTGGAAACAAAACTTTCTGTTTCATTTATTGTTGTCTTCAAACAATTAATGTAAGCAGATTTTTTTTTTTTAGGTTGTGAGAAAACTCAACACTGCATAATTAATTTCCTTGCTGAGTATTGTTGTCTTATTTTCCAGTAAAAAACCGTAACATCCTAAAAACAAGATTTTTGTTTTGTTTTTGTTTGTTTGTTTGTTTGGAAGCAGAATGACAAAATCTTGTTTTAAGGAAATGTAACACCATTTAGTGGGGTTTATGCTTAAAAAAAAAAAATAAATAAAAATAAAAAATGCAGAGAGGGCAGGTAAAATACAATAAATAATTGAAAAATAAATAAATAAATTTAATTGAAATAAATGCACTTTTCTTGTTATAAGCATAAACGTTTTTTAATTTAGTAATTCTCTGAAAATAAGACAAAATATCTTATTTAATTTTTCTTCTCAAGTAAATTTATCTTGTTTAAAGAATGTTTAGATATTTGTAATAGAAAACCAGACAAAATTACTCAGTAAGAAAATAATTCTTTGCGGTGAAAGATTATTAAAATATGCATCCCCTTAAGTGATTTATTCAATTGTCTTTGACACATTAAGACAAATACTTACTCAGTGACAAGACTGGTATTATTGTGAACATCAGCAGATGGTGTGTAACTTGAAGCATTTTTGTGATAACTAGGTCAAACAAAGCCTGGGGGTGGGGGAGGGGACAGAATGTATTTTATTATTCCTGTAATTAGAGCGCGCTTTAATAAGTTTACTTCAAAATTGCTGTTAAACTGGTTTTGATGCAAAATAAACATCCAGGATATTATAAACAGATTTGACTCTGAAATCTGGTTGTATAGTTGCTTGGCAACCAAACAGTCTACAGTTAATAGTTTTTTTTTTTTTTTTTTTTCACTATATTATTTTCCCTGAGGTTCACTTATAATGTTAGTAAATGTTTTTTGCACAGACATAATATAGAATTAAACTACCTTTTTACACCCTGTCTCTGGACCTCTGTCTGAAATGCTCAGTTTTCTGTGTTGGCCCATTTAAAACTTCAATGTACACGTCCACTGTGTTATGATTGGCTAACATCTTGGGAGTGCAAACAAGTCACGACAACACTTGTTGAACAATTTTTTCCAAGAATAAAATAATAAAAGTTTTTCAGCAATTTATACAATCCCCTGAAAGCACTCAATCCAGGCAATTATTAATAGCTAAACAGTATGTCCCAATTTATGTGAAGCAAGCAATCAAACTACTGCAGTTGTTCTGGTTGAAATAACAATCGAAAACTGATCAAAGTCGGCATATTGTTGCTCCCGAATACTTATATTACAAGGCATAAATAAGATATGGTGATACAATAATGCTAAATAAAGCTGAGAAAATTGAAAACATTCAAGACTAACACAAGCTGCGAATGCGAAGGTTTAATAAATATGTATACAGCTGTAATGGACGGTCGACGCTAAGCTTTCTTCTTACATAATAAATTCATTGAATCTCACATCAATATTTTGTGAGCAATTAAGTGTTTCTTTGGTAAGTAACTGTGTAATAAGCACGATCCACTCCGTGGATGGGGTCTTGATCATTTGCAATAAAAACAGCTGACTATAAAATTATTTACATATCAAACAAGCACAAACAGAAACAGTAGTACATTTTATTTATTAAATTTGTTACTCACCAACATTACTGTCGTGTCCAATATTGTTGGCACTGCTCCATCTTTCAATATAAATTTCTTTCCAAAGTCTGAATCAAAATAGTTCTCAAAAGAATCCTTAGAGAAATGTGCCAAACAAAAAATTATAATATCCCAGTCGTGCATTAATGAAGGACCTCAAGTGATGTGTAAGGAAGGCGCAGAAGAACTAACGAAAGGTTTTGTTCTTTTTGGACTACGTTTTTTTAAACGTACTGTATGTTTTTTTAGGTATTAAACCCTTATATGTCAAAAGAAGGAAAATTTTACGTACGTGTAAAAATAAAAAAGGTATCATTACTTGATATGTTAACTGATTTATTTACATAATATCCACACGTTTAAACAAGCAAACAAAAACAAACAAACAATAAATATTCTGGCTGCCCAGACAAGGAGGGTTAAATGTTTATTCTCACTATTTGGTAATTATTTATTACATTTTGGCATATCATTATGTCTTTATTAAACTGCTGTAGCTGTCCTTTAGTAAAAGCAATAAGCAATTCTGTTGTCTCTTCAACTTATACCTTTTGTAAGAAATGTACACATTAATATGTAATGTTGCTACATGATCAGTCCATTACATAAGGATAAATACAATAAAACAAAGATAGAAGTGTTTGATTTACCTCAGACAGCTTCATCCAACATGCTCTCCAATGTACTCTGTATTAAAATGGTAAGCAGGAAGATTGTGATTATAAATGTGTCAAAGGAAGAACATTTCCATTGAATAGCAGAAAAAAAAAAAAAAAAAAAAAACATCGGCTGGAATGTGCATTAAATGCTTTCATTCATCACATGCCATGCTTTTAGCGATTAAACTCCATGTCCTAGTTGCAAAACAACCCAAACTCTGTCCTTTAATTCAAATGCCACTTCAAAAACAGTGCAAATAATTGTTTTAATTATTTTTCCTTCATTTTCACTAACTAAAAAGTTCAAAAATCTAATAAAAAAAAAAAAAAAATAAACATTTGTGTGTGCACAAATGTTTGTCAAAGTTATGGTTTTTGTAGTCAGCAGTTCAGGGTAGAGATGCAAATATTTGGGATGTTTATCATTTTATCAATAATACAACCCAATACTGTTTAAATCATTGGGAGTGATTATTAAAAACATGTTTAAAGAATGTGTCATTTGTAGGGCTTTACTGGTTGTTTAGATCAGTGTTACTATCAGAAATAATGAATAATTATTTCTGCAGTTATTAATTAATATTTAAATTAATCAATTGGATCTAACTCATTAAAACCTCATATGGGACTCCAGTAAATGTAGTGTGCTACGTTTAGGAGCAAGTTTGGTTATTAGCAATAATTAATAATTATCAAAGATAATTATTAATTATTAAAATCAATAGAACATTGATGAGAATCAATGTTAGATTTTTTAATCCTTTAAAATCAACAATTATCAAAGATAATCGTTAATTGTTAACATCGATGAAACATTAATTAAAATTAACACTAGCTTATTGATCATTCAAATTCAATCATCAAAGATAATTATCAATTATCAAAAATCAATAGAATATTAATAAGGATTAACATTGACGGGGCACCACCCTTAAATCAGGGACTAATAACCAGATAGTAAAACAGTCTCAATATTAGATTGTTTTCTTAGGAATATCGACATCCGAAGAATATAGATTTTCGGGGAAAAAAAACAATGAATGAAGGTTTGAATCCGAGCACTGACATCCCATCAGCATGACACAGGCGTATGCAAAACAAACCAAAACACTTCTCTTTGTAATATAAACAAAAGTTTATTTATGCAGTAATATCAATTAATAATTAATACAGTGCAATCAATAAACGTCCGACTTACAACTACAAACTAAACAGTGATATGATTAGATATGGAAATAAAATAATCCTATAACACATAAGGTGTGTGTGTGTGACGGTGTGTGTGTGTGTGTGTGTGTAAGGAGGGATGTGCACAAAATGGCGGACGTGACTCTCGTGGAGAGTATGTCACGCGAGACTTCCGGCCAGGGGATATGACCGCGAATGGGGGTGGAGATGGCGTCTACCAGTTACCGCGTATATCCGCTTGTACGATTGCTTAGGGACAAAGCTGGGCTTTAGCATTTAAGCTATCTACGAGCCAAAAATGTGTGCCAGAATGTTTGTGAGGGGTCGCATGCGTGTATGTGTGCGTGCGTGTGTGGTTAGTACGAGAGAGAGAGAGAAGTGACAGCCCTAAAGCTGATTTCGCGATCGTGGGAGGGAAAGCAGCTGTTTAGTTCATCGCTCAGAGACGCGGTGGACGGCTCGTAAACAGTCCCGCGTTATTTGACTCTTTAATGGATGAACTCAGTTGCGGTCTCACCCGCGATGCCGAAATTGCACAACAATCCAATTTGGTTGGACCACAATACAGCAAAACAAATTTGTGATAATTAATACCCCGAGTATTAATAATGAGCGGACATGGCGGTCTGTAAACTGTACAAAAAAAAACCTTGAAACACAAGAATAACACACTATAATATTCTATCTCTGCCCAGACGTAAACCTCTTACTTGAATCGCATGAGGACACAGGTAGAATGTGTTTTCCTCCGTCCTTTAACTCTGACCCGGTTCCTTGAGGCTCGTGTGATGACGGGAGGCCGTTTCCTCGCTCTGTCGGCGGGCGGTACGGCTGTTGATTCTCAGCGGTCTGGCGGAGAACTCAGAAATGTCGACTTGATTGAAGATGGAAGAGAAATCTTTAATCTCTTCACTTCTGTAGGCAAACGGATGAAGATGCGAATTGCTCGGCGGTCTCCTTCGGATCCGTTAGAGTGTTCGGTTGAACACAGAGTAATCTCAACTCGTCCAGCGAGATGGAGATTGTGTGGCAACAGTTTCAAGTCGGACATTACTTCCTTGTGCCACGAGGTTGCACCTGAGGGCAGCAAAGAGCTACGTTTATATTCGGTGAACAAAGTCGCTGGAAGTAAATTCTGGAAGCATTTCAGAGGTATTTCAACTCCTGATGATGTCATGTTTGAGGGACGTTCTGTTGTGTGCCTCATCCAATAGGAGTTGAGAGTTCGATCCTTTAGTGAGCAAGGCTTCATGGATTTGTAGTCTGTTTTGGACTCTCTTTGTTTGATTTTGGTGCGATTTTTATCAGTAAAATTTACGACTTGGAAGGTGGGGCTTGAGTTATGTTTTTACGACTGTTAGGCCTGCCTTTGTCTTCTATCTGAATACATGAGGCCCAACACATTATTACATTGAAAATTGTTTGCCAATATAGTCTCATGATAACACTTTGAAATTGTAAGATAACATATGACTAGGTTGGATGAAAAAGTACAACCAGCCAATCAACAAACAAATTTCAAATCGATACAATACAGGCAACACATTTTAGCAAGCCTCCTATTCAGGAATTTATTTTAACAAAGGAAACGTCTGTGAACAAATTTGGTTATTCATTCCATATTTATACATGCAATAGCCTACAACTGACTGATGTATGTCAATAACCTGTAATATGCTTCCCTCGTCTCTTTCCAAACACCAGTGTTTTCTTTCTTCAGTGGTAAACAAAAGTTATTCTCCCAGGCCCAGCTCCAGCTTTAAGATGTTAGGTGGGCCACACAACCTTCTAAGTGGGCCGAACAGTTGGTGGAATGGGTGTGGTTGTCAAGGTGAGCCTAGCTCATGATTAGTTGGGCCAGGTCCACCCAGTTGTGCTCAAAAGTTTGCATACCCTGGCAGAAATTGTAAAAATTTGCCATTGATTTAGAAATATGACTGATCATGTCTTTTGTTTAAGGATAGTGATCATATGAAGCCATTTATCATCACATAGTTGTTTGGCTCCTTTTTAAATCATAATGATAACAGAAATCACCCGAATGGCCCTGATCAAAATTTTACATACCCTTGAATGTTCGGCCTTGTTACAGACACACAAGGAGACACACACAGGTTTAAATGGCAATTAAAGGTTCATTTCCCACACCTGTGTTTTTTAAAATTGCAATTAGTGCCTGTGTATAAACAGTCAATGAATTTGTTAGCTCTCATGTGGATGCACTGAGCAGGCTAGATACTGAGCCATGGGGAGCAGAAAAGAACTGTCAAAGGACCTGCGTAACAAGGTAATGAAACTTTATAAAGATGGAAAAGGATATAAAAAGATATCCAAAGGCTTGAAAATGCCAGTAAGTACTGTTCAATCACTTAAGAAGTGGAAAATTCAGGGATCTCTTGATTCCAAGCCAAGGTCAGGTAGACCAAGAAAGATTTCAGCCACAACTGCCAGAAGAATTGTTTAAGATACAAAGAAAAACCCACAGGTAACCTCAGGAGAAATACAGGCTGCTCTGGAAAAAGACGGTATGGTTGTTTCAAGGAGCACAATACGACGATACTTGAACAAAAATGAGCTGCATGGTCGAGTTGCCAGAAAGAAGCCTTTACTGCACCAATGCCACAAAAAAGCCCGGTTACAATATGCCCGACAACACCTTGACACGCCTCACAGCTGCTGGCACACTGTAATTTGGAGTGACCAGACCAAAATATAGCATTATGGTCACAAGAGGGGTCAACAAGGTCTATAGTGAAAAGAATACCATCCCCACTGTGCATGGTGGTGGCTCACTGATGTTTTGGGGGTGTGTGAGCTCTAAAGGCATGGGGAATCTTGTGAAAATTGATGGCAATATGAATGCAGCATGTTATCAGAAAATACTGGCAGACAATTTGCATTCTTCTGCATGAAAGCTGTGCATGGGACGCATTTGGACTTTCCAGCATGACCCTAAGCACAACACCAAGTTGACCCTCCAGTGTTTACAGCAGAAAAAGGTGAAGGTTCTGGAGTGGCCATCACAGTCTCCTGACCTTAATATCTTCGAGTCACTCTGGGGAGATCTCAAACGTGCGGTTCATGCAAGATGACCAAAGACTTTGCATGACCTGGAGGCATTTTGCCAAGACGAATGGGCAGCTATACCACCTGCAAGAATTTGGGGCCTCATAGACCACTATTACAAAAGATTGCACGCTGTCATTGATGCTAAAGGGGGCAATACACAGTATTAAGAACTAAGGGTATGCAGACTTTTGAACAGGGGTCATTTCATTTTTTTCATTGTTGCCATGTTTTGTTTAATGATTGTGCCATTCTGTTATAACCTACAGTTGAATATGAATCCCATAAGAATTAAAATAAATGTGTTTTGCCTGCTCACTCATGTTTTCTTTAAAAATGAAGTCTGCGAGTCTTTCTGATAGAATATGCTTTACGAGTTTTCTTTTTCTTCTTTTTTTACTGTGTTGTAACTTTAATCCTAGCCATAGTATTTTAAAGCAATTTTTAAGCAATATAAACATGTATTCATATAGCAGACTCTAACAAAAATTGACTTACAAATGAAGAATACAACAACATAAGCGATCCCTCCTAAGGAGGGAGTAATAGAAAATGTAGTCAACAAAAAGGCATGATTTTCAGCAGAGATAAGGGGTTGTCAGAGTACATTCCTAGCTAAACAGTTTAAAGGAAAAAATGAGGAACTGAAACGTATTTATGTCAGTAGACAACTGTAACTACGAAGAATGCAAAGAATGAAGATAACCCTGGAAAAGAAAATGTCAGATGCTGTAGAGATGCTAGCCAATGTACTTCCCCGGAAATGTTATGTAATGTTTCAGAGGAAAAATAAGATAATGAAGGGAAAACTTGTCTAGTTTTAGTTTCAAACACATATGTCAAGCTCTTAGAAATGTGATATTTGTATTCATTCTGGTTTGACAGTTAAGACAAAAATGGGGGTTTGCGATGTCACATAAAAGCCTGCCTTTACTCAAGTTTTCCCAGGATGGTTTTTTTTTTTTTTTTTTGCTCTTCTGTAATGAGATTAGGGAGGTCAGCGCATGCGTTTTTGCACTTGAATAATTAATTTCAAGCCCATTGCATCACTGATGTGTGGCTAAAAATCATCCCAGTTCCAACACAAATACATTACTCAGCACTAAACTCAAGAGCTGATGAAAGAGCGGTACTACAAGAACATCAAACAGAGACACATTTATTGCCTGTGTTATTATGAGGTCATTAAACAGTGATCTAGAACATCATTATAACTATTACCAGCATTTATGGGGTTATTGGTATTGTTTACAAAAACTTTTTTCAATAACAATTAATAAGTGTGAGCTCTCAAAAGATTTTAGTGTAGAAATTATAATTCTAATAATCTGTACACACAGACAATGTACCAGTCAAATATGTTTAAATCAATTACAGTGTCTCTTGTAGAGGCAAATTAATGTATACTGCAGTTTTCATGACCTCTTGAGATTTTCTCCTTATACAGCAAGGTTTACATTGGACAGTTTCAAATCTAAATTCTGGTTTTAAGTCAGACTGGCTTTGCACATCAGCTGCATTTATACAGTCTGTGATAAAAACTAGTCTAGTGTTTATTTGGGCTGTTGATAGACGGATCCACCTACAGTACAGTACAGCAGGCTACATATTTCCTCCTCTACTAACCAGCTACAACAGAGCAGCCAAATATTCAAAACAGACTGAACCAGAACAGTGAAGTTACTTACATAGAAGCTAATGCCATCTGGATCCACAATTAGTTGAAGCGTTCTGGTGTCGGTCTAAATGGTGGCCGAGTTCGGAATGGCATACTACAACTACTAAACAGATATGGCAAAAGTAGTATGAGTAGTATGGTTAGTATTCCATTCTTTAAAGGGGTCATGTCATGAGGAAACACATTTTCCTTGCTATTTTGAATAAAATACTGTACATTTCAGAAATTTTTAGGACTCAATCCCCAATGCAATAAAAGCAATTATTGAAACATAGCTGCAAAAATGCCTCATTCTCTACTTCCATAGGTTATTTGGGGGCCCAATAATTGATGACTGGCTCTACAACAACAACATCAATGCCTAATTCATGTCATCGCATTCTTGGCCCCGTCCAAAGCTCTGGAATTTTAACTGGACTGAGCTACTTTCCTACACATATCATTCCTTTAAGATCTATTATTAGCAGATGATAAACGATGATGTGCTCAACTCTGTTCTGACAGACTTTACTGAGTTTCTGTTGAGAGAGTAAATATTCTTATTAGTCAGTTTAATAGAGAAGATGACAAAAAGGAAGAAGAGAGAGACAGAAGTCTATGATTTACAGTATATGGGATAAAATAAAAAATAACACTTACTGTAATTAAGTAGTTTTTCCCAGGAATTGTACTTAAGTAGTTAAATTTTTTTATACTTTTACTTAAGTACATTTTAAGTGCTGTAACTGTACTTTTAATGCACTATTTTCCCACCGTCTGTGTTCGCTACTTTCCTGTCCTGATTTTATCTATCAACATGATTGGCTAGGGAGAGTCTCGTGAGAGTCTCGTGACGTGTTCAAAACTTGAACGGCAGCTGTAGGTCGGGCGCCAACTGTTATGAATGTGGAGGATGCCTGAAGCACAGTTCAACACCTGAAAGGGCTTTTCGCAGAGAAAAGGCCAATCGCATGATTGTGTCATGTGAGTTTAGCTTGCTCAAGCCAGGTATCAGCATTAATCCTACCTTTAATTTGAAGAAACATATCAAGGTATATTTCATATTTCTGCTTACTAGAGTTTCCTTTGTGTCTATAATGTAGCTATAGATAGATAATTTATCTATCTATCACTGTGATTATTGGGTTGATGTGAGAGATTAAGGTGATGTTATCAATAGGGCTAGGTGAAAAAAACTCTCTCGATGTTTATCTGAAAAAAAAAAAAAGAGAGAGATGTCCTCGATGTCGGTGATGAACTTTTCTATACTTAGCCTACGTCCTACATCTAGACCATGGGTGTTCATTACATCGACTGCAATAGCAAGACAACCACTGGTTGGTTGATCTAGATAAATTATTAAAGATTGACTTTTTATTTCCTGGTGTCTGTAGCTGCGTACTGTTTGATTGACAGGTGGCTAATGTTTGTGCGCTTTACATGCACGTGTGTTCCGAGAGCGCTAATGCAGGTACACACCTAAATGGTTAAATACACTTTATAATTCCGCCAATGCCCATCTTGGTGAGGCATTAATGTAAACGCAGTCGGTTTGCGGAATGTAAACAGTGGGACAAAAAGCCTATTTGAATCAAAATATTGCACGTTAAGTGTACATGTAACCGAATTGAGCACTGTCTAGTAGGCTATGTCATAAAAAGGCTATTAATCAAACAACAATAACAGGAAAACGAGGTAACCACTCACTACTTTTGGCTGAATAACTTGAGTAGCTTTAAAAGTATTAATAGAATAAAACAGTGACATTTTTAATAATAATATTTTTTAATAATATTGTTAGTGTAACAGTATAAAGAACGGGCAAGGAGGAGGCGGGAACCGGCAGAACAGTCAACGTAAACTTTAATGAGAAACTCAACTTCAAACGAACGTTTGTGCATCTCTCTCTCTCCCGAACCGGCGTCTCTGGCTGCTCTTTATCTCACTCTCCCGCTGATCAGCTGATTTAAGTTGACTTAAATATTGATCTGTTTCTTACCCAACCTATCAAATCTCTTCTGAAGACATGGATTATGCTACTTTTATGCTGACTTATGTGATTTTTAGAGCTTCAAAATGTTGGCACCCATTCACTTGCATTGTATGGAACAAAAGAGCTGAAATATTCTTCTAAAAATCTTAATTTGTGTTCTGCTGAAGAAACAAAGTCATACACATCCTGAATGGCATAAGGGTGAGTATATGATGAGAGAATTTTCACAGTGGCCCCTGTACCAAACAACTTTCCCACCCCTGCTCTACCCCCTCTATTGTGCGAGACATGACGCACCAAGTGACCCTGCTTTTAGTGGTTTTTTTTTTGTTGTTTTTTTTACTCTCTCTGTTGGCATTAAGGGAAATGTAGACCCTACACATAAACTGATTTTAATGTAATTGTTTCATACATTACGAAATAAAATGGGGAACAGTGTACTGAAAATAACTTTTTCATCTTTTCATTTCTGTAATCATGTTGCCCTTTTATTTATTTATTTTATTTGGAATCAGATTCATGTAGTGTTTGCAGTATCATAGATAAGTGATGTATTATAAAAGTTGCCAATCACAAACACCTATAAAATACCTACATTTTTTATTCTTTCTGGCAAACAGCCATAAAAGGGAATGTAAATTATGGTATGTGTGCTACATTTTTAAATTGCAGCATACAGTTTTTATTATAAAGGGGCATAACTTTCACAACTCAGTACTCAATACTCACTACTCATGAGTACTTTTAAATTAGCTACTCTTTTATGGTTACTTGAGTAGTTTTTAGGACAGGTACTTTTGAGTATTATTTTTCAGTACACTTTCCACCCCTGTGTATATAGCATATATTGCAAGACATACAGACTACCAAGGTATGTGCAAAACATTTGACCACTGACCCTTGTTTTTTTTTTTTTTTTTTTTTTCAGCTTTATGGCCAGAATTGACCAAATAATAAATCTAAAGTAGCATTTACAAATACCATATAGTTTACTCACAGATGTCCTTATTGACATGATAAGATGTTAAAATGTTAAGGGTAAAACAACAATACAAACATAATGTTAACAAAGGAAAATATATCAAAACAGCTGTTCCATGGCTTGTTGAAGTTAATCTGTTTTTCTGTAGGGCAATTATGTCACAATACTATTAACCATAAACATTCTAAAGTTTTGTTTTGCCATCTAGAAGTTGACAATCTCTCACCATTAAGATTATTCAGTGTGTTTAAGGCGTAGCAAGTACTTTATAGTTGGAGGAATTAGTAAAATGGGCTGTAGAGGAAGAGCAGGTTTAATTTCATTATTCACATACTAGATTTTTTTAAATATATTTTGTTAGTGTTTGGCAATTTAGTTAATAGACTTCTTTTTTCTCTGCCACTGAAATTAGTTCCAAAAGAATCTGGAGCATTGAGCTTTGAATGTTGGCAAGTAATGCACAAACTGGAACACAGTATGTGAGTGGAACGGATCAACAGCAATTTCCCTCCTCTGTCAAATCGGGAGTGATCAGGAAGCGAGAGAAAACACTAACGCACCAACTTATGAGCTCAAGTCAAAAATCACCCAACTCTACTTCCTGCTCCGTTTCCACTCCACAACAAATCACATACTCTGGTCTAGAATGACATAAACACAGATTGATACAAATTGTGAAACGTCACAGTGTTGTTATACTAATTATCAGCACTCGTGGGACATTTCTCATCAAATCAGATTAAAGGACCAGAATTAACTAATGCATAATATATATTATGTAATGTATTGTTGTTTAAATAAAAAATAAAATAAAAAAAAAGACACTGAGGCATCAGATCTTCAATAGCAATCATATTTGGTGTCCAAGACGTCTCTGTTTTATTTCCCTGTGAGACTGAGATTACGGCTTTGTCTTTTGAAGTTTTCTTAAGTTCAATTCTATGCTGTTCGGCAGACCATATTTGATCAGCTCCTGTTTTAGCTGGAACAAAAATGGACAAACAGATATAATTTTTTGAGCTACACATACTTTCATTGTTATATCTTATTAGTGAATTTAGCATACAGTAAATATTTGTACCAAGTGTGACTTACTTCATCTAAAACTATCTTAATGTTTCCATTCTGTGTTAGGTCTAAAAATGAGGTGAGTTTCACTTGAAGTCCAATTACATTTTCTAAAGGGATACACATAAAACACAAAGAGTGTTCAATTCCATGAAGAAAGCATGCACATTTAAATGCTATCTACGTATATACTGAGAATATGGAAGAGATTAATAGGCAGCTGCAGATTTGAGTGAATCTTTTAAACTAGCAATGACAGCGACTGATTCCACTTGGGCAAGACGATGAATCTGTTAACATGATAAAGGAGTTCTCATATATGGTATGTGTTTTAAGGATGAAAATACTTTTAAGATCACAATGAAATGAAGGCAAGTATGTGAACACACATCAATATTTAAAAAAAATATACCAAATACAGTGGTCTGGTCCCAAATATATTTTGGACACTTTAGACACATTTAAAAATGTAACTCAGAACTGATTACATCTACTGAAAATCAACTTTACAACAGCTGTTAAGTGTGACTTAACTAGCTGAATACTTTTAGGGGATATTGTATATTATATATGCAAGTGATGAATATATCATCCATAAACAAAACAAAAATTATAGAATGATAGAAATGATAGAAAACAAAAAAGAGAGAGAGAAAGAGACATGAAACTAGCACTGCTATATAAAGGGTATGCCAGTATTCCAGACAGCAGAGTATAACACATTATGACATATGACTACACTATAATATTGATGACAATGTTAGAAATTTCTACCTTTTGAGATGATGTTTACACTTGGTTCACTGTCCACTCTGAAGGCCCAACGACCTGTAACGTTTACATTACTGGAGAATTTGAGATTTGGAATGAAGCTCCCGTTGTTTGACCCAGGAATTACAAAGTAGTGTGTGGACATTACAGTGTCATAACCAGCCTGTATAAACAATAAAAAATGAATTATTTATATACAAATATATACAGTACTGTGCAAAAGTCTTAGGCACATAAGATGTTTCAGAAAAAATGTGTCTTAAGATGGTTATTTATATCTCCAGCTTTAGTGTGTCAATAGGAAATATACATTTTAGACTCCCAAACATTCAGTTGCAAATGGAATAGAATAGAAGAACAGGGAGCCCTGCAACAGATGGCATGACACCCACAGAGCCCCCCACTGAACATCGAGTCAATCTAGGATTACATGAAGAGACAGACATAATTGAGACAGACTAAATAGATAGAAGAACTGTGACGAATTCTCCAAGAAGCTTGGAACATCCTATCTCCCAACAACCAAGAAAAACTGTGTCCAGGTGTACCTAGGAGAATTGGTGCTGTTGTGAAGGCAAAGGTGTTCACACTAAATATTGATTTAACTTTTTTTTTATGTTTACTGGACCTTGTATGATGTTTATTGATCAATGAAAACTATTAATGGCATTATTTTTGAAAAAATCCTCAATATGCAACATTTTTTACAAGTGCCTAAAACTTTTGCACAGTACTATATATATATATATATCTATTTATTACAAGACTGTCTGGAATACTCAATTCTGATTGGTCATTGGCACTAACTGGCAGTCCGATATTATTCCGTAACCACCAAACATCGATGTATAAGACCGCTCATCTAGGTCCTTGCGAACCTTCTCTCATGCTTTTCGTATCACTGTGCGATCTCTACCAGTAAGGTAATAAAATAATTTAAACTCAAATCAATGTTTCATGTGCGTTTATTTATTTATTTGGCAAACAGTCTTGTAACAGCCTAGATAATGAAGATACAGTTGGTCATTTTCACAAAATGACCACAAACCAGAGGTTGATTTCAGCGATTCAGTGATTTATTTCTTTACATATAATTACACAATTTCAGCGCAAATCAATGTTTCATGTCCATTTACGTATTTGTTTATGTGCAAGTAGTCTTTTAATAGGCTGAATAATGAGGAGTCAGACGGTCACTTTCACAAAATAAACACCTACAGAACTACGACGCAAATCAGAGGTTGATTTCAGCTGTTCAGTGATTTCTTTCTTCTCAATTTACATAATCTCAGTGCAAATCAATATTTTATGTCCATATATTTATTTATTTGGTTAGTGGCCATGTAATAAGCACAGTTGTTATCACAAAATAAACCTCCACTCTGCGTCGGGGTCCTGATCACCCTTTCGGGTTTATTGTGTGATAACAACTGGCTAATGGTACATTATCCCTTAAAAACAGAGGTAGCTAGTAATGCACGCTACATTTACTCCGTTACATTTACTTGAGTAACTTTTTGGGGGGAAAATTACTTTTAGAGTAGGTTTAAAAGTAGGTACTTTTTACTCTCACTCAAGTACATTTCTAATGACATTTTTTTACTATTACTTTGTTACAATGGGTGGCGTATCTGTCGTTACATTACTGGATTTAATATTAATTAATGCATAATTTGTTGAGAGATTATTGAATGGGACTTTTACGACAGTGGAAGTTCACACAGCTGCACACGCTGTCACAGACTGTCACTCAAGCCGAGTCCATCACTGCTCATGCTCCATCATGCTCTTCAAACAAAGTGAAACACTTTCTTCGTTCTGCACAGTGAAAAAAAGAATAGTTTCGTAATACAATGCCTTCATTTAACACCAAGACAAGTGGATATTTCATGATTAAAATTTAAGCTCCATCTTAAGGCAGCACGTTGAGGTAAGCTGTGGCTCTAATGATAATGCAGGCTTTTCTGTGTCACGGTGATGGTCATTTTCAGGGTGATTCTGTAAATATGGGTTCTTATGACATCAGTTTTAAATTTTCATGAATCAGTGAAGCAATATATCAGTGCGCTTTGTCCTGAGTCCCACACTTTATTTATTTACGTATTTACCCCGCACCCTCGCGGGGGTACTGGAAACTATCACAGCTACTTTGGGCTGATTAACTGTATAAATCCATGTAAACATCCACCTTAAAGTAAGTGTAAATGCTTTTTGCTCTGCCGATCGCATAATTGACAACTGGAGTGTGAACAGACAGTATTTCTGTGTGTGCACAGAGAGGCACACGCGTGAGAGATTGCGGGCGCTAGGCACATGCATGAGAGATGTGTGGGCACAAAGCGATCATATGGCAAAGAGAGTGTTCCGCGACCGGGGTTGGTGCCCTACACAGGCTGCGTACTCTGTGTTTAGGGAGTGGCAGTACTGTGTACAGAACTAATGATCTAAATTCTTTCGACACTGAAAACTGTAACTGCACTGAACTAAGATCTAAAAGCTATGAAGTAGGCATTAATAAAGCATGATCTTGCTTTGGTTTTTATTTCAGCATTATATATAATGTCCCTGTGGGACATTGTTCATGTTTTCACCATAATAATTACTAGATATTTTTCCAAACCTCTCTTCTTATTGACAAATTCATCCAGATCCGACAAGATCCCTTAAAGGGATAGTTCACCCAAAAATTTCTCACCCTTATGCCATCCCAGATGTGTATGACTTTCTTAGAATTGCTCAGCTCTTTTGGTCCATACAATAAAAGTGAATGGGTGCCAACATTTTAAAGCTAGAAAAATCACATAAATCAGCATAAAAGTAATCCATAAGTCTCTAGTGGTTTAATCAAAATCTTTACAAGCGATGTGATATGAGATCGTGTGAATGAGAAACAGATAAACAGATCACTTTCACATTCTTCTTCTTGTGTTTTTGGTGATTCACATTCTTCTCTGCAAATCGCCCCCTGCTGGGCTGGGATAAGAATTTCTAGCAAAAAATGACAAATATTTATCGGTTTCTCACGCACACCTATCATATCACTTCTGAAGATATAGATTTAAATACTGGAGTCATATGGATTACTTTTATGTTTCCTTTATGTGCTTTTTGGAGCATCAAAATTTTGGCACCCATTCACTTGCATTGTACTGACCTACAGAGCTAAAATATTCTTCTAAAAATCATCATTTGTGTTCTGCAGAAGAAAGGAAGTCACATCTGTGATGAGGGTGAGTCAATTATTTTTGGGAGAACTATCCCTTTAAAGTGATAGCGCAGCCAGAATTTTAAATTCTGTCATTATTTCCCTACCCTCATGTTGCTCCAAACCCATGTGGCCTTCTGTATTCTGTGGAACCCAGAAGATGTTAGGGCCTGACAGTCTCAGTCACCATTCACTTTCAAAATATGGGGGAAAAAAATACATTCAATGAAAGTAAATTGTGACAGGCAAACATTCTGTCTAAAATCTCATTATTGTGTTGCATGGAAGAAAGAAAGTCATATGGGTTTGGAACAAAATGATGATGAATGATGACAGAATTTCCATTATTATTAATACATGTATGTAATACATGTTCAATGTGTATTATGTAATGGAATATAGGGGAGTTAACGTCCATTATGTCATTTGTGAAAGTAATGAGTTAAGTACTCTTTTAATTGGATACTTTCTTACTCTTACTCAAGTAATTATTTATGTAAGTACTTTTACTTCTACTTGAGTAATTTTAAATAAATAATTGTACTTTTACTTGTGTACAGTTTTTGGCTACTCTACCCACCTCTGCTTACATAGTATATATATATATATGTGTGTGTGTGGTAAGAGAGAGAAATAGAAATACTGTACAATAGTTCGTTCTCTCCCAGCGATGTCTCCATAATTCATCAGAATAAATGAAGAATTACCAGTTGAAATTAAAACCACTTGAAATGAAGTTTCCTGAAAAGAACGAAAGCAAGGTTTGTCACTCCAATTCTGAAAATATAATGTTTTACTCTACATAATCTGTGATAGTTACAGTACATTGAAACTTCATGTTCTTTTTGCTCTGTTAATAACTTAAAATAATAACAACAACATCACTAATAATAATAATTAACATAAAAGTGTCAGGATGACTTCTGAGAACTGATTATAAGCAACATTTCTTAAAAAAAACAAATAGTCACACATCACTGATCATTTATCACACACCCAAGAAACTTTTACCTATCTATAAAACATGTATAAATGCAACTAGGATACATTTTCATAGGTTTTCTTTTTTCTTTCTACACAATGCACAATTTGTGCAGAAATTGCCACCCCACATCACCTTTCTGAAAAATGCATGCTTACTTTGTGATACACAAATGATATGTTTATGTTATGTTTATATCCTTGGGGTCTCTGGGAATATGAGGGTTTTAACAGTTACAGTTCAGGAAAAAGTAACAAACTAACTTACTGTGTTTGTGGTGCAGCAGTAAGCGACTTTATCCCAAGTTGCAACAAATACCCAAGTAGCATTTAAGCTCAGATCAGGGAAGTACTGTTTTATATCCTGAGTGGCATGTGTGAGCACACTTCCATTTGTGTACTGCTGATATGAAACAACACCTCTCCTGTTGTCAAGATCAGTCCAGAAAGCAGCAATGATATCTTGGCTTCCCTTAGCAGGAAAGGAGAATGGGATATATTGCCCTGAAGGTTGGTTGAATGTAAGGTGTCCATTATTATTAACCTGTAACATGAGAAATCTGTCAAAAACTACCAGACAAAATGTATGAAAGCGTTTTACTTATCACAAATGTGTTTCTATAAAACAATGAAAATTCTAAATATGAATAACTGAATTCTTACATAAATCTGGAGGTATGTACGCTCAAAGAATATAAATGGACTCAACAGGCCAATCAAAGTCGAGCTTCCATCATCAACAGCACTATTGCTTGTGTCTCCTGCTGCAGAGCCGAAAGGGTAAAATATTCCTGGTGGTGCAGAAAGAACAGTAGTGTATTGTAAAACAGATGTACAGTTTGTTCAGTGGGTTATGCTGTTGTGAACCTTGATCCATTCAGCTTATAAAACATTTTTTTTTAAATCTTTCAAAAGAATTTACATTGGAAGAATAACTCAGGAAAACATGGCTTTTGGAAATCAGAAGGCCTATAACCAAAGACCTATTGCTGCAACCTATTGATCAAACTGTACCTCTATTCCTAAGAACATCATTTTCACGCAAAAAACCCCCCAAACAAAACAAGTTAAGCTTTGTCGACAACATTTGTGGCATGATGTTGATTACTACAAAAAGCAATTCCAACTGGTCTCTCCTTTTCCTTAAAAAAAGCAATCTGGATACAATGTGGCACCAAAACACAATATTTATATTAGTTTTGTTTTTAAATTATGTAAATTAACATACCTGAGAAATTGCTTGATCCGGTGGTTGTCGTGTCTGTTGTGGTGTTAACTTCATTAATAGAAAATGAACAGAGAATACAATACACTTATTACACGTCATCTTTTGATATTTTTTAAACCAGCATGATTTATCCATTACTCATGATAATTATAATTGTATGTATTATAATTATAATTTTAACTAAAATGAAATATGGGCAAGTATACAACAACAACTATAATTTTTTCAAATATATACCAAATACAATGGTCCCAAATGTATTTTGGACACTTTAGACACATTTAAACATGTATGAATGACTTTGCATTATATAACAATATATATATATATATATATATATATATATATATATATATATATATATATTTCTTTTTTTTTTTTTTTTTTTTTGTTTTTTTTTTAAGGCATCTATTTTAACAGTATATACCACAGCTGGACATTGATAGACATGGCGTTCTGTAAAGGATCTAGTTCTGCATCTGCACATTTCACACTCTTTTTTTCTGTGCATACAGTCACAAACACAACACACAATACTCTTCCACACTGTAACCCAACAAAGTACATAGCAAGTTACATTACCAATCGTTGTGGTTGTGTTTTGTGTGACAGTAGACTGGGTAATGTTCTGAACCTCTGAAAAAAATTATGAATATTAATCAACAAAGTTACAAAGAGCATATGCAAATTTATGTTTACCTGCACAGTACATTTGCTTTTAATTAATCATGTGCATTCTTGTTTAATTTAAAATGGCTACACTTTATCATTTGTAATGCATACTACGTTTGTAAGCTATATTCTTTCTAACTTGATTTTAGCCCAAACATTTTAAGTGAAAATAGCCCAAATTTTTCCCTGAAAAATACACTGTAAATACTAATAGTTATCTGAAAAAATAAAATAAAAATAAATAGTTGACTCAACTTAGGCTTTATTTGACTATTCTTACTATTTTTTATTAAGGTACCATTACTCTCTAAACCCTAAAGTTGTCATTAATAAAAAAAAAAAAATCAAGTGGTCCTAATTAAACAGCACTTGAAATGTCACATTTTGGAATCATAACTCAAAAATAAATGTTCTTTAAACTTTGGCCTCAAGTCATACTAACTCAAAATGATCAAGTACAAAATTGCAGCTGTGTGAAATACCCATAAGCCCTTGCGCTTGAATAAATGATGTATATTTGATGAAGACAAGAGAACTCATGAAGAAATATAATAATTGTTATTGGAAAATGAAAACAGTATTAATTCTTATGACTATTGTTGTTGTAGCTGGTTGATAGTTGTGATTTGTCGTCACTGTTAGAATGATTCGTGTTACCTCAGTGTTACCACATTGAATTAAGACTTCAAAAACAGGATTTACCATTAAAAAAAATAATAATAATAAAAAAAAGAAATAATAATAATAATAATAATAATAATAATATATATATATATATATTTGATTGTATATGAATCAGTTTTGAGCAGCTGTAAGCACTGATCAAAAAATTAATTTGCTCGAACTTCAGCACACTAAGAAGCCTTTCCAGAAGTTTATTATTATTATTATTATTATTATTTATTTATTTATATGAATATAATAAATGAACTGGTCAGCATTGTTACCTATGACTGAGTTGGACATGGGTCAATTACTCAGATAAGAAGTCAAATTTAATGACATGTAAATGAAAATGAGGCTGTGAGAGACGGACGTACCCAATTTACATTGGACAAATAACAAAAAAAAAAAAAAACAGAGACAGAGACAGACCTTGATCCATTCAGCTGATAAAACATACACAAAAATAAAAAAAAAATTAAAAAAAAACTTTCAAAAGAAATTACAGTGGACAAATAACTCAGGAAAAACATGGCTTGTGGAAATCAGAAGGTCTAGCACCAAAACACCTATTGCTGCAAACTGATCAAACTGTACATCTATTCCTAAGAACATCAGTTTCACATAAAAACAAACAAACAAACAAAACAAGTTAAGCTTTGTCGACAGCATTTGTGGCATGATGTTGATTACTACAAAAAGCAATTCCGACCGTCTCTCCTTTTCCTTAAAAAAATTAATCTGGGTACAATGCGGCACTTACAATGGTCCCATATAATGTGGCACCAAAACACAATATTTGTATTCTTTGTGTTTTCAAATTATGTAAATTAACATACCTGAGAATTTGCTTGATCCGGTGGTTGCCATGCTTGTTGTGGTGTTAACTTCATTAATAGAAAATGAACAGAGAACACAATACACATATTACTCATAATTTTTCAATATTTCTTTGGACCAGCATGAATCATCCATTACTCATGAGAACTATAACTTGGTGAACATGGAGCTTTTTAAATTTAAGTCATTCTTCTCTACTCAGCTGTATTTTACAAAAGTGCAGATTTACACTGGCCAAAAGTTTGGAATAATGTACAGATT
Source organism: Myxocyprinus asiaticus (assembly GCF_019703515.2). Classification (NCBI taxonomy): domain Eukaryota; kingdom Metazoa; phylum Chordata; class Actinopteri; order Cypriniformes; family Catostomidae; genus Myxocyprinus; species Myxocyprinus asiaticus. The sequence goes on from NC_059375.1 coordinate 40,616,791, forward strand.
TTGCTCTTATGGAAAGAAATTGGTATTTTTATTCACCAAAATTGCATTCAACTGATCACAATGTATAGTCAGGTCATTAATAATGTGAAAAATTACTATTACAATAAAAAAAAAAAAAAAAAAAAAGATTTTAAAGGTACTATATGTAAGATTGACAACAAGCGTTGAAATGGGTACTGCAGTCCAAATTCAAAATATTGGAGGGTTGTCTGCCCCGCCCCAGACTCGAAGCTCATGCGGGTTGCCAGAATGAGGACACGCAACAGGATCCGTTTTAAAGGATTTCTGGGCTTTAATCTGTCTCCATCTTCCAAAGGCATCTCCAGTATTTATCCTTGTTTTACCACACCTCTGATCATGGCGGTTTTTAGACGGATGGCGAGGCTTTTTAGGTCGGGTGCAATCTGTTATCTCTGATCCAGTTCATTTGCTGGCTTCCATGGCTGCAGCACGCAGTGTTGTTTGCCTGCAAACTTGTTCAAATTTGACAACCCGGCGATGTCGAAATACTATTGGTGAGTGGGCAGTGGGCGGGATCACACAGGCCAAAACATAAACAGAAATTCCGGCCCAGAATGGAAACTTCAAAGTAGAATATACTGGCTGTAGCATTGTTATCAGAGAAGCCAGTATTTCAACTTAGCATGTTTCCTAATTCTCTAATGACATCTGGCTTCATCTGAATTCTGAATCTGAATTAATGGGTATAAAAAACAAAAATGGGTATAAAAAATAAATGAATAAATTATTACTTGTTAGTTCTTAATTGGATGCCACTTGCAGAATTAAACATGCAACATATTTAGCTAATGTGACTACAGTAGAGTATATAAATGATTTTAACTGGGCTTGCCTGCTTGCATATATATTTATTTATATTTATAAATCCTTCTTTGTTTTATTTTCAACATTATCATTTCTGTGATTCGCTTTGCAAAGTTCATCACAGACGCCGCACCTGCAGCCCAGTGCCGTTTTCTCTGGGCTGCAGGTGAGAAAAATAAACGACTGTCTATGAAAAAAACAAATAAAATGTCATGATATGTGAGCTCAAATAATGTATAAAGCAATCATATTTCTAAGGTAACTCTATCAAACAGCGACACCAGTCGTTCCCACATTTACACAGAATTTCCTTTCTCTCGCGGAATTTAAATTGGATAAAATGGATAAAATATATCTGGTGCTGGCAAGAAAATGAACACAAAGATATGCAAGCTGTCATCAAGATGCATTCCACACTGATTTATGAGGTTCAGGTAGACTATGTTCATAGGTTGTGAGAAAAGCAAAACTGGTTCTAATTTTAAGTCTATAATCACCTGTCCATGGATTTGTAGTTGTTTGTGCAATGGTTGTTAAAAGAAAAGAGAGAGTTAAAAGAAGTTCGAAATAAAATAAGTACATAAAAAAACGTACCTTAAGAATGCATTTTTATTGTCTTTGACACTTTAAGACTGATATTCAGGTAGTAAACAAAATCTTACCCAGTGGAAGGACGAAAATGATTGTGAACACCAGCAGATGTTGTGTAACTCGAGGCATTCTCAAACTGGATCAGATGAAGCCAGAGATAAAACTGGAATGTAGAAGTTCTTGTTCTGTAATCAGAGAAAACATGACTGATATGTTGTTCCAGACATGTATGACTTTCTTTCCTCCGTTGAACACAAAAGGAGATGTTAGGCAGAATGTCAGTCTCGCCAATCATTTTCCATACAATGAAAGTGAACGCTGACTGAGTCAAACATTCTGTCTAACATCTACTTCTCTGTTCCATGAAGGAAATAAAGTCATACGATGTGGTTTGGTAAATGATGACAATTTTGTCATTTTGGATTGAAACATCACTTTCAGCTTACTTAACAAATGCAGTTAAAACTTTTAATAATACCCTTATAAAATAATTAATCAGATTTAACCGTGATCTGACACTGAAATCTGATTGATTTTAAATATGTTGTATAATAACCAAGATGTCTACCATTAAGGCTCATTCATATTACTCCTACTAACGCCTACAAACGGCAATACACACTGAGCTAATAAACTACTATATATAAAGGGAAGCTGGGGAGAGTTGTAACACCATCAGTTTAACCTAATTAGAAATTAGCCAACCTTTTGACATCAGAGTAGAAGTTGAGTTTGTGTAAGTATCTGTGTAAAACTACAAAGGATTTATAAGAGAAAACAAAAATAAAATTAATTAACCATTTACGACCCCACATCCACATGCGTAGACATTGTATTTTGGCTACACTATAAGCAACATATAATTAAAAATGTATTTAAACCGACTGAATACTGATACATTTCTGACTCTTAAAATGGCCCTGCTAGTGGCATTGGCATCGTTTAAAAGGGTTGGTGATTTACATGCCCTGTCGATCAATCCCTTGTGTATGGAGTTGCGCCAGTGTGTTCAAGAGTGGTGTAAAGGCCTCGCATGGGCTATTTACCTAAGGTCATTTAGACAATATAATTTGCTCACAGACTATTAATTTTTAGGCTTTCTATCCTCCCCCATTTGAGTCGGAGGAGCATGAAAGATTACCTATGCTTTTCCCAGTTTGGGCGTTGTGAAATTACTTTGACCGTTTCAGCCAGGGACGCAAGTCAGAGCAGTTGTTTGTGTGCTTTGGCGGCCGCAACAGGGATGTTTCGGTATCCAAGCAAAGACTGTCTCATTGGCTTATTGATGCACTTTTTAAGTGTGAATTTTGGGTATTCTAACCCATTCTGCGAGGAGCATGGCCACTATATGCTTGCCACATGAGCATAGACAGTTGGCAGCTACTGGTCGCATGGCTTCAATGTATATCATTCCCAATGCGATTATGCAGCTCAAGTTCCTCGAAAGGGAACGTCTCGGTTACGCCAACAAGACGCTGTATAAGCTAGCCATACTCTCTAGCAGCTGCATAGGCATAGACTCGATGGCATGAAGCAAGCGCCTTTATGGAGCTCGTAACGTAGCTCCCTAGGGTGTTGCTTAAGCACCATCAGCCAATAATTTGGCGTGATTGTATAAGGGCTTCAGAACATGTGACACTCAGGGAGTGTCCCAATGCGATTACACAGTGGCTCGTTCCCACTCAGAGAACCAGGGTTACGCTTAACAGAGACGCTTTTCCTCAGCTCACTTAGTTTTTAACAAAAAATGTCAGGTTTTATAGCTGCTTTTCTTAGGGTAGCAAATTATCTATTGCAAAGAATGGGTTCTTGTAGTTGTGTTGCCTTAATTTTATTAGAGATTTGTACAGAATTGTACAGATACGATCCTCATTTACCATCTCAGGCAGTATGTTGGCATTCAGAGCATGACCCTAAGGTGGTTAAATGGTTGAATGTTTTCAATTAAGATTGAAAATTTCACATAATCTTCAGCTTCTATCACCTGTGGGGTGCCTAAAGGTTCTATTTTAGGACCAGTATTATTTTCCTGTATATGCTCCCCCTTGGTTTAATCTTTAAAAAATATGCCATTTTTGTACTTTAGTCATCTTGACTACCAGGAAGAGATCATCAGTCCTGGCCTCTCTTCACTGGTAACCGGTTCAGTTCAGAATACAATACAAGATGTTATTGTATCTTTTTTAATCTTTACATAGAATATCACCAGAGTATATTTCTGAATTCATTACATTCCAAGGCCAAATTAAGCCTGCTCTGACCCACCTCAGCCACGAGTATCAAAGGCAGATCTAATGCTGCTTTGGTTCTGTGTAAATTAAATGCAGCATCAGAGCAGCTTTATACTTTGTTGTTGTCATGACAGAACATTTCATATTTAAAACTATAATTTAATATTTTCATTCATATTTCTATATTCATATTTAAAACAGTAATCTTATAAAATGATTTATGCAATTGTAATTGCTGTGTAAATGCATTTATGCCTGCTCTGAGCAGTACTAAACATTCTTATGTATTTACATATGGTCTACGCTGTAGTTTTTAAAGTGCATTATAAATAAATTTGAATTGAATTAAAAGAAATAGTATTATTAATAATTATTTATTACACACTGGCATATGATATTGCTATATCATATAAAAAAATGCCCTTATCTTAGCTGCCCTTAGCTGCCGTTTTAAAAAGCATTATGCCATTATATTGTCTCCTATTTATAACCATTGCAAAAATAAAAAAATTATCATTATGTAATGTTTTTGCATGATCAGTCCATTCCATGAGACTAAACTATCAAAAAAGTATATAGCTTATGAAACATAAGATTAAAGAAAAAGCTAGAAATATTTGACTTGCCTCAGATAGTTTCATCCAACATGCTCTGCAACATACTGTGAATTAAACTGGCTAGCAGGAAGCTTTCAGTGATCATAAGTGTGTCACCACCCTGTGTGTAATACCTCCATGGAATGTCATAAAAAAAAACATGGCATGTTCTGTTGCAGAACACGGCTTCTGTTAAACATGTTCAGTTGCAAAATATCCCAAACGAAAAGATTACGCTAAAAAAAAAAAAAAAGCAATTTGGATGCTGGTTAAAACCATGAATTTATAAGTCTTGTCATGAAAAACAAATCCAAACCAAAAAGGAGTAGATCGTAGCTTCATCTTACTATTCATTTAGTATTGTAGCCCATTTCCTAAAGGCCAAAGCCATCATAACTTTATTTAGTATTTGAAAATTGTCATAGATTTATGAGTGCTCTGGAGTAATCGCAGAGTACTAAGAGCATTGTAGGGAGACTTAATTTACAGTATAAAATGATGAGACTTTAATACCAGGATAATTTATGTTTATTTTTTTCATCTGTACACCTACTTATTCATGCAATTATCAAATTAGCCAATCATGTGGCAGCAGTGCAATGTATAAAATCAATCAGATACGGGTCAGGAGCTTCAGTTAATGTTCACATCAACCATCAGAATGGGGAAAAAACGTGATCTCAGTGATTTCGACCGTGGCATGATTGTTGGTGCCAGACGGGCTGGTTTGAGTATTTCTGTAACTGCTGATCTCCTGGGATTTTTACGCACAAAAGTCTCTAGAATTTACACTAGAATGGTGCCAAAAACAAAAAACATCCAGTGAGCGGCAGTTCTGTGGACGAAAATGCCTTGTTCATAAGAGAGGTCAACGGAGAATGGCCAGGCTGATACGAGCAGACAGAAAGGCCACAGTAACTCAGATCACCACTCTGTACAATTGTAGTGAGCAGAATAACATCTCAGAATGCACAACACAGCAGCAGAAGACCATGGGCTACAACAGCAGAAAACCATGTTGGGCACTTGATTAGGACCATAGTGTTCCTAATAAAGTGCTCATTGAGTGTATATTGAAGTTACAATGCAAACAACACTACACATTGGACAGTGACTCTCAGTAGCACTTGAAGCACATCCTCACAAGTTCATGTTAAGTGAAGATTTGGGAAACGCAGGTAAAAAATAAGGAATGGAATGGACTCGGGGGGGGGGAATCATACAATAACACAGCACATAGATAGAACATTCTAATAAATTCTGGGTAAATCTTTAATCCCCACAGAAGTGCTTATAAGTGTGAGATATAGCAGGGATTAACTTAAAAAAAAAAAAGCAATGCATTTAAATAAAAATAAAAAGATAAACGAGGTGTTGCTAGTTCAACAGCTCAAGTTAGATCAGCTAAAATCACTTACAGAACCTTTAATTAGTATCGATTTGCTAGCCTGTGACCCCTGAAATAGGTGTAAAATAAGCTATTGTAACAGACACATTCTGTCTAACCACAATATCAGAGTTCTGGAATTTAGCTGCACATATCAGTCCTTTAATATCTATTATTAGCAGATGTCATAAACTGATACATAACGATGATATCACTTCTGTTCTGACAGACTTTATTGCCAACTCCTGTTCAACTGAACATTTCAGCTGGAGTTTCTGTTGAGAGAGTAAATATTCATATTAGTCAGTTTAATAGTTTAATAGAGAAGACGACTAAAAGGAATAAGAGAGCGACAGATGTCTATGATTTATATGAAATAAATCTAAAAGTAACACTTTTCTTAAGAGTGACAGATACAAATCAATAATAGGCCTGTCTGAGATAAATAAGAATCTTGTATTTAATAACATGGAGAATTAAACACATCTAAAAAATACAATGCAAAGTTATGAGCTTTCCCATAATTCACACATTTTTGAATTATTCATGAAAAACCCACATCAAGCGTGTGTCTCCCCCTCGTGGTGATCAAAGGAACATATAAAGGTAAGCTGGAACCAGAGGCACAACTAAACTAAAATAAGCTTTTCTCTATCAAATGTAGCCTACCTACAATCTCTGTTTGTTTTAAATGATTATTTTTTTATAATTCTTATGCTGAATGAAGAAAGAATGTTTTATCACTTTACAGTGTGCCATAAACTGAAAAAAGCAATTAAGTTAAACATTTCAGAAACATGATATTTTCCAGGAACACACAGGCACACTAGGAAAATGTATGCAGTTGAATTTCCTGCTGGTTTACTTAAAGTTACTCAATGTATCACACTTGGTCTAATTTCCTGTTCTGTGATCTTCCCTCTTGTGCTGTTTTGTCACAATCCATTTTCAATGTGTGAATGTCTGTGTAAAGACTATTTTGCAAGACATACAGACATGGCTATCAAGCAGTGCTCATGCATCCACCTGCTGTGTAGCAATTCTTGTTTTGCATCTGGAACATGGTGTTACAAAGAGAACACATAGAATAAGCATTTTATTACCAATCATTTATTTGAAATATCAAAATGTAATAACTCAAAGTAAATAAAGAATATTTCAAAGAAAATGAACAGCAATGAACAGAAACAAACAGCAATGGACTGTGAAAATAAAATTGTTATAAACCAAAAAACATTTTGCAAACATTTTCAACATCAAAATTCAGTTAAGTCAATGAATAGCAATAACATTTTTGCATGTGTTTGTTCAGCATTGTGGCTGACATATATATATATATATATATATATATATATAGTATTCGACACATTTTAAAAAAAATAAAAATAAAAAAAAAATCAGTTTTTGGGTCTTTCCCATTCATTTCCTAAGGTCACCAAATTTTTATTTTATTTTTATTTTATTTATTTTTTTTTATGACCACTTAGACCCATCAAATGAACTTCAGATTCAGATACAGATTGCAAGTTTAATTGAAGTCACCAAGTCTTGAACCACTCAGATTGAGGAAATATTTTTTATAAAATAATAATAATAATAATAACAGCTTAGGTGGGTTAAGAAGGCATAGAGAGTATTTTAAAGTTGTTCATATACTAGCAAAAGGGGCTGTAGATGAAGAACCGGTTTAATTTCATTAGTCACATACTACAGATCAATTAAAATATATATTGGTAATGTTTGTTTGTTAAAGCAAGATGTTAATGGAGTTACTTATGTGTCAGACACAGTTTGGCTATTTAGGTCATAGACATTTTTTCTCTGCCAATAACAATAGTTCCAAAAGAATCGAGCTTTGCTTGCCAGCAAGTAATGCACAAACTGGAACACAGTATATTGCGTGGGGGGGGGGGGGGGGTTCATATGTGTGAGGAATGGCAGCCGGTGGAGTTTCTGGTGCCCCCGTAGGGAGTAGGTGCACTACGCAGATATATGTTTATAGGGAGCAGCAGTACCAGTCAGTAATATCTGAAATTATTTAGCAGAGATGGGCCACTTCTAATTAAATGAATGGAAGAAATTAGAACACCCAACCAAGAAGTTCTAGCTCCCAACGGTCAACAGATGTAGAAAGGAAGTCCCGCCTTACAGGTAAAAGAGACAATCACCTTTTAGATACAAACATCACCTGTCAATCAACTTGACAACACGCATGCGCATTAGCTATACAAGCCTGGAAATTGCATGTTTTAGCATAATATGAGGTAAAGAAGCACAATTTATGTTTCCAATACTATCAAATGTAATTGCTGATTTGAAATATGTTCTTTGATCGTAATCTTGACCAACCGTTTTTGAGATTTCGGTGTTCCCCCATTCAAGCAGATAGGAGCTGCACTGGCATGACTGGAAATAGCCGCCCCCCCCCCCATTCCAAAGATGGCCGACAGTGGACAGACTTGCTATAATGTATTCAGATTGTCCCTTACCACATCCTTGACCGTTTTAGCAATAAATGCTTTTTGTGTTTTTAATAATAAAAAGTATATATCCTTTCTTATATGCTGAGAACTTTTCTGACCCATGTTTCTTCAATTATTTATCTTCTTTATCTTATGTATACATCTGTGTTGGTTTATATGTATTTTTATGTTTTTATATTATTATTTTTCCCTTCACCTGTACTACTTGTCTTTATGACAAGTCGTTGTAGTCATTGTATTTATACATTGTTAGATCTGTGTAATTTTGTACATCTTATTGAATATTTAACCTTTTTTCAATAAAAATATCCACCGTTTTAGCACAACGTGTGGACTTTTCAGATGGCCCCTTACTACACCTTCACATTAAAAGCACGTTTCAGCACAATGTGTGGACTTTTCAGACAATCCCTTACCGTATGAAACGTTTTCATCTTATATCAATGTTAAATTAATGATCTGGAACATTTTCGCCATGACACCATCTGACCAGCTTACGGGACAAATCTCGTCCCATATTGACTTGACACGGGACGAATCATTTCATATTTAAATACGGGTCGATCCCACATTTTACGGGACAGGTGGCAACCAATTCTACCAGGAGGTCTAATACATTCTCATGAGCAAAGTGTGGAAGCAGAAAATCATGGAGTTTATTGGGAGAAATTGTAAATCGGGAGTACAGCGGGAGGAGGGGTGGAAAAACGGGAGAAACCCGGTAAAATCGGGAGTGTTAGCAGGTATGGCTCAAAGTGTTCTGTTATCAGTTTAGTTCCACTGCATGTTTGCCATTTTACACTTCCTGCTCACTCCTCATGCACTGGTGAGAGAGACCCCCCTCTGAGTGAGAGAAAACATTAACGCACCAAGAAAAGTGTTCTGAGCTCCAGTCAAAATTACACAACTCTGCTTCCTGCTCTGTTTCCACTTCACACCACTCACATACTCTGACAATACTTTACCAGTTGTTGTGATAGGCACAGAAATGGATTTTGTGGGTTGGTTTGTGTCTGTTGTTGTTGTCGACGTTGTGTTAAGAATTGTGACATCTGGTATAAATCACTTTTATTAAGGTCAGTCATTTTCATATGTAACTCAGATGTAAATTACTAAAGTGCATATGAGTAAATGCTCTTCCTGCATTATAAACTCAACAGACGTTTGGCCTGACAAACTCATAAACATAATAGTTTCCTGGACAGGCTTTGACTCGTATGGGGTGGGATCTGAAACCACAGCAGTCATTCTTTGTGGTACCACAGACATGCCGTGTGACCACTCCATCTTCCAGCTGTGGACGTGGGTCATTGAGCCACAGTGGGTATTCAGTGCCACACATGCTGTACTTAACACATGACTCTGGCATTTGTACACGCTGACCATTGTAGAAAAGTCTGTACCAGCTATTCCAGTTGAGATTACCATCACACATTATACTGTTGTTATAAGGAAAGTCATTGGCTCTCCATGTCCCATTCAGACTGGTATAATTGTAGCAGGGTTCGACACTTGGGGAGGTGAAAGAAACTATTATGAAAAAGAAAAAATAAATCAGAAAGAGAGCATACCATATTCGGCAGGTTAAATGCATCAAAGGTATTAATAAATTATTTTTAACAGATCTGCAAAGGTAGTTGTCATATGAAAGCTTACAATAAAATAAATACATATGAAGCAGAATGACTGAACCTGCACAATATAAAGAGAATGGGATAAATAGATTTGGCCTGGTTAATTCATAGACATAATAATCTCCAGGACAAGTATTCACTTGGATTGGGTTGGATCTGTATTTATTGTACTGGTAGTAGTAAACAGACCCATAGACTTCACGAGTAACAACTCCATCTTCTATCTGAGGATGAGAGCCACCAAGCCACAGAGAACTATAACCTCCACATGACATGTAAATAAAAGATCACTCAGGCATCTGAGCACTCGATCCATCAATAAAGAGTCGATACCAGCCATGCCATTCAACACGAGTGTCATCATATACAGGTGTTTGGAAGAGATACTGTGTGCTTCTCCAGTGGTTGTCAAGAATGTTGTAGTTATAGCATGGGTCAGCTGTTTTAGTGGGAGGTGATGAGAACAAAACAAGTTATATTTCAATAAGGAAAACAATTTTACGTTGAATAATACAACTAGACTTTTGTCAACTGAAATAACTGGTTGAATAAAATGGCTAAAAATAAAAAAAACAACAAAAATAAAACCATACCTGGACTTGTAATGGAAACCATCTGCGATATAGTGTTGATATCTTAAAAATAATACATAATAATAATTTAATTTAGTGGTGGGATTTTGAGATATGACTGAAATAATTATAAAAAGCTGGTAATCTTTAATTAGGAAAACAGTGGGGGAAAGGCACTGTACCTGTACAGTATGCTGTACACCAGTATTTTAGATTCACAAATTCATGGCATAGTAATTGTCTGGGCAGGCTTTCACTCTGATAGGTTTTGACTTGATATAACAGCAGGTATATTGGTATACTCCAATAAGTCGACCCACTGACCTCTCTGGTCACCACTCCATCCTCTATCTGAGGGTGAGGACCGTTGAGCCACAGACTGATTTCTGCGTTACAGCTGTATGAACTAATACAGCTCTCTGGCATCGGGATGTTCAATCCATTGTAGAAAAGCTGATTCCAGCCGTTCCAGGAGAAATAGTCATCACAAATCTTCAATCCACTTTCATTTGTGGCTCTCCAGGGATGGTCCAGAGACTCATAGTTGTAACATGGATCATTGCTGATGTTTTTGAAAGCAACTGTTGGAGAAGAGAGTTTAGCAAAAGTGCCGTTAAAATACTGTATTTATATGGAATGCAATCTTGAGTACTATATCCAAAAAACATAATGACAACAGAGTTTCACGATTCATTTATGTGGCATGGGGGGCGTGGTCTTGTAGTAGCAGTAAGGATCATCACCTGGGTTATGATTACTCTAACACCTGTCTCTGATTATAGTGATGGCGGAGGGAGACCTGAAAAGGCACGCCAAGCGGGAAGAGTGCACCAGGGACGAGCAAGAGAAACAAAGCAACAACCATCCCTTTTTGTGTTGGCTATAAGCTGTGGTATTGTGTAAAATAAAGAGACTGACCTGAACTGTTCGCTGTCTCCTGACTCCTGCATTACCCACAAACATAGAGCTTTTCACAGTGGTGCTCTCTTCCCGTTCTGACGCTCTGGCGTGCCTTTTCAGGTCTCCCTCTGCCATCACTATAATTAGAGACAGGTGTTAGAGTAATCATAACCCAGGTGACTATCCTTAGCGCTCTCCCTCTCCCGCAGACCGACACAAGACCACGCCCCCCATGCCAAAATTTAATTGCTTAAATTATGTTTAATTTCACTATGCAATATCATATATCAGTCCAGTATAACCACCAGATCCAGCTGAAATGACACACTACGCTGATATTTCAGCACTTCATTCAAATACAGCCGATACCAGCCAGCCATTCAACACTGGTGTCATCATATCCATAGATTTTGCTGTATAGCTCTACAATAGCTATAAATTATGGAAGCCCTGAACCGCACTGTGAAAAGTAATATAATAAAAAGCTAGGTGAATTTTGTTTTAGGTGTCTTAGTGCCTTACTGAGCCTTAGTCCTACAAATATTTTTTCTCTCTGTCTCTCAAAAAATATATATCTCAATGTTTTTTTCTCTCAATTTTTTTTTCTAAAAACATTATTTCATTTTTTTTATTTCTCTCTCAAGTTTTTTTTTCTCTTTGAGAGATAATTTTTTTTTATAAAGCTATATAAAGCTCCTAGAACAAATTTCATTATCACAACTTCTATTTTCTTGAGATTTTTGTCTACTGAAATGTGTTGCTGATGAAACATTGTTTTTTTTCAATGTTTCATCAACTGAACGATCAACGGCGATTTAAACACAAGTGCAACATATTACAGAGATTGTAAGTTATTTCCTTCACAAATCAAACATGGTGCTACTATGAATCTATCAAAGATCTTTTGAAAAATGAATGCACAATCCACTTTGCATTGTGGATGTTGTCAATTATTCCTTGCATGGTGAAGGGTAAAAAACATTTTAAAAAAATTGCTTTTCGTTTCCTTTGAAATTTAGGGTTAGTAATCTTTTCTTATGCATTAGGGCATTTATACAGAGTTTACTTGCCAGGTCCAATTCTCCTTGTATGATATTAATTTCTAACTGGAAGGAAACTTTTGCTTATGTTGGCTGGCTGAGTTCTAGCTGCTATTGCGTTGAACAGCTCCAAATGTTGCCCTAATCGTTTTGATGAATTTGATTTTTTTCTCTTTTGAAATAATTCAATTTGATGTACTATGTAAACGTGTTCTTATTTTTTGAAGTCAAAACTACCTCACTTGCTCCAGAAGGACCCTTTGTTTAAAGTAAGCTGCAAAAACGAGATTATGTTTCATAGGGTCTCAATAAATTGTTCAAAGAGATTTTTGGTTGTTGGGGTGCTGTGTCTTGCCTTTAACCCATTTTATTTATAATTCTTTTTGTCATGGCTTCTTACATTTGAATGTGTTATTTGCTTGAGTTTTATTTGCTAATTAGTTTGATTTAAATGGTTTTCATGGTTAATTAAACAATCATATTCCTTGGATCTTGTCATAGTTTCACTGATATTTTGGAATTTGTGGCACATAGTTTTTACAATGAACAAAGCTGCACTTAATTTCAGTTCACTGCGAATCTCATATTTCTCTTCTAAAAATTTTATTTTAGTTTTTACAACAAATATGTTCTAATTAATCAATTCTAATTAATCATGTGCATAATTGTTTATTTTAAAATGACTGCCCTCTCATTCTCATTTGTAATGCATAATTGTAAGCTCTTATTACTGAAACTTTTACAGACATTTTTGGGTGTACAGTGGCATGCAAAAGTTTGGGCACCCCGATCAGTTTATGTTGCTGTGAATAGTTAAGCGAGCAAAAGATGGCCTGATTTCCAAAAGGCTTAAAGATGACACATTTCTTTAATATTTTAAGCAATTTTACTTTTTTATATTCATCTTTAACAGTTTCAAAATAACAAAAAAGGAAAAGGGCCTGAAGCAAAAGTTTGGGCACCCTGCATGGTCAGTACTTAGTAACACCCCCTGGCAAGTATCACAGCTTGTAAATGCTTTTTGTAGCCAGCTGTGTCTTTCAATTTTTGTTTGGGAGATTTTCGCACATTCTTCCTTGCAAAAGGCTTCTAGTTCTGTGAGATTCTTGGGCCGTCTTGCATGCACTGCTCTTTTGAGGTCTATAAACAGATTTTCAATGATGTTTAGGTCGGGGGACTGTGAGGGCCATGGCAAAACCTTCAGCTTGTCCATTGTGGATTTTGAGGTGTGTTTAGGATCATTATCCTGTTGTAGAAGCAATCCTCTTTTCATCTTCAGCTTTTTTACAGATGGTGTGATGTTTGCTTCCAGAATTTGCTGGTATTTCATTTAATCCATTCTTTCCTCTACCAGTGAAATATTCCCCTATGCCACTGGTATCAACACAAGCCCAAAGCATGATCGATCCACCCCCGTGCTTAACAGTTGGAGAGGTGTTCTTTTCATGAAATTCTGCACCCTTTATTCTTCAGACATACCTTTGATCATTGTGGCCAAAAAGTTATATTTTAACTTCATCAGTCCACAGGACTTGTTTCCAAAATGCATCAGGCTTGTTTAGATGTTCATTTGCAAACTTCTGACGCTGAAATTTGTGGTGAAGATGCAGGAAAGGTTTTCTTCTCATGACTCTTCCATGAAGGTCATATTTGTGCAGGTGTCGCTGCACAGTAGAACAGTGCACCACTACTCCAGAGTCTGCTAAATCTTCCTTAAGGTCTTTTGTAGTCAAACAGGGGTTTTGATTTGCCTTTCTAGCAATCCTATGAGGAGTTCTCTCTGAAAGTTTTCTTGGTCTTCCAGACCTCAACTTGAACTCCACCATTCCTGTTAACTGCCATTTCTTAATTACATTACGAACTGAGGAAACAGCTACCTGAAAATGCTTTGATATCTTCGTATAGCCTTCTCCTGCTTTGTGGGCATCAATTATTTAAATTTTCAGGCTGCTAGGCAGCTGCTTAGAGGAGCCCATGGCTGCTGATTGTTGGGACAAGATTTGAGGAGTCAGAGTATGTATAAAGCTTTGAAATTTGCATCACCTGGCCTTTCCAAACGATGATTGTGAACAAGCCATAGCCCTAACAAGCTAATTAAGGTCTGAGGACTTGGTAAAAGTTATCTGGGAGCTCAAATCTCTTAGGGTGCCCAAACTTTTGCATGGTGCTCCTTTCCTTTTTTTCACTCTAAAATTGTACAAAATAAAAATAATACACTAACATTGCTTAAAATGTTGAAAAGAATGTTTCATCTTTAACTTTATGCCTTTTGGAGATCAGTTTATCTTCTACTCACTTAACTATTCACAGCAACAGAAATTTTGAACAGGGGTGCACAAATTTTTGCATGCCACTGTATTTAATTTACTCTTTCTTTGTTTGGTTGTCAGCATTATCATTTTTGTGAATAAGTCTGCTAAATCCGTCCCAGAATTCCACAGACTTTCCTTTCCATCATTGAAATGAAATTTAATCACATATATCTGGCTGAATTCTTGCCAAAAAAACAAAAAAAAAAAAAAAACATAAATGGACTGGATAGGACAACAAGAGCAAAGAATTCATTACAAGGACTATTGACAGATATTTTTGTGTGTCTCCTGTCACTGAGCCAAATGGATAAAATATATCTGGTGCTGGCAAGAAAATGAACAAAAAGATGTGCAAGCTGTCATCAAGATGTATTTCACACTGATTTATGAGGTTCAGGTAGACTATGTTTATAGGTTGTGAGAAAAGCAAAACTGGTTCTAATTTTAAGTCTATAATCACCTGTCCATGGATTTGTAATTCTGTAATCAGAGAGAACTTTATTGTCATGTTGTTTCAGACTCGTATGACTTTCTTTCCTCCGCTGAACACAAAAGGAGATGTTAGGCAGAATGTCAGTCTCGCCAGTCATTTTCCATACAATGAAAGTGAACGGTGACTGAGTCAAACATTCTGTCTAACATCTACTTCTCTGTTCCATGAAGGAAATAGTCATATGATGAGGGTTGGTAAATAGTGACACATTTTTTATTTTAGGGTGAACCATCTTTTTCAGCTTACTTCAAAAATGCAGTTAAATCTTTTAATAGAGTTTTCAGACATCTTTTTCAGACTGAACTGAGATCTGACATTGAAATCTGATTGCATTAAAGCTGTTGTATAATAACCAAGATGTCTACTGTTAAGGCTGGTTCATATTACTCCTACTAACACCTACAAACGTCAACACACACTGAGCTAATAAACAACTATACATATAAAGGGAAGCCGGGGAGAGTTGTAACACCATCAGTTTAACCTAATTAGAAATTAGCCAACCGTTTGTGTAAGTATCTGTGTAAAACTACAAAGGATAAAAATAAAAAATTAAATAAAAATATTTGAGTTAATTAACCTTGTGCAACCCCACGTCCACATGAATGGACATTGTATTTTAGGTTTGCTATATGCAACACATCATTTAAATTAATTTAAACCAACAATCCACTATCGGGCTAGTGCGAGCCATGGCTATCAAATGGCCAGCCAATAGCCTCAGACCTCGATATGCAAAACCAAAATCGATCTGCGTTCCCACTATCTGGGCCAATAGCCCATACACCCCGCCCATTTTACAAGCAAGAGGAAAGCTCAAGCTGAGGTATCATTTTATCTAGTTATCTAGAATATTGAGTTTATATTATTTGTAAACATAAGCTAGCTTGCAAGATAAGTTAGCATTGACAACTCACCGACTATATCTGCCATGGTGTCCTGAGTGGCCTCTCCACTAACAGCGGGACGATGTACCAGCATACCGTCCATGATTTCGAACCATGGAAAGTTCTTTCTTGGAAATGTCCATTATGCATTTTAACAGATTTTTGTACTGTGCCCGCAATGTTTTGATATTTTCACAACACGACGTTGATTTCCGTGAAGCACTTCTGCGGGCGCAAAGCCAACAAAAGTGTCTCTGGTAAGAAAACTCTACGTTTTCTCATTTAAATCCTGTTTGGGTGTAAAAAGTAGCGTCTCTATTTTTGTTTGATATCCCGCTTTAAAAAATTCATTCATTTTTTGCACGTTAGCGCGCTGATAAACATGATGTCCACATGTGTATATTTTGGGACATTATTCCCTCAGAAGTTTAAACAACATACAGTATCAGTTATTTAAAATTATTTAGTTAATTATTAGTTATTTTGTTATCACTGTACAATACGGTTCTATTCATTAACATTAGTAAATGCATACCAATACTCCAACATTTTCACATTGAGAATCAATGGGTTCATCCAAAAGCTGACAATGTTGCTTTCACAGGCTTTATATGGAGTTATGATGAAAAAAATGGTGCATTTTCAATTGTTCTGTGACCAGTGCAGACAGACAGCACACTGAAGGTTAAATCATTCACTTAATAGGGAGCAAGGGAGCATTCTTTAGCTCCCTATGCAGCTAAGTGCATTCACTCCTAAAATCCGACCAAAAGTTAAGTTTCAGGCTGCAGATGATGTTTGGACCGCTCAACATGTTTGGCAGACATGGGAAAATGATAATCAGTACATAGATTCAGAATTCATAATGTCTACTGTTATTTTAACATGGTTGGCAGTGACTGGATGATGCTGGCCATTACTTTGAATCAGAATTATGCTAATTTCTGATGTAATGTCTCAAAAACATGAATAACGAACACTCCTGGAAACATAATAAACAGTTTGATAAGAATCTGACTTTCTATAGCTTGTTTTTATTTAAAATTTCACAAC
Source organism: Myxocyprinus asiaticus (assembly GCF_019703515.2). Taxonomy (NCBI): domain Eukaryota; kingdom Metazoa; phylum Chordata; class Actinopteri; order Cypriniformes; family Catostomidae; genus Myxocyprinus; species Myxocyprinus asiaticus. Next base: position 40,633,795 of record NC_059375.1, read on the forward strand.
TTAGCCCTGCTGTGCACACACACTAATCAGCCACTACATTAAAACCCCCTGCCTAATATTGTGTAGGTCCCCCTCGTGCCGCCAAAACAGCGCCAACCTGCATCTCAGAATAGCATTCTGAGATGATATTCTTCTTACCACAATTGTACAGAGTGGTTATTTGAGTTACCGTAGACTTTGTCAGTTCAAACCAGTCTGACCATTCTCTGTTGACCTCTCTCATCAACAAGGCATTTCCATCTGCAGAACTGCTGCTCACTGGATGTTTTTTGTTTTTGGCACTATTCAGAGTAAATTCTAGAGACTGTTGTATGTGAGATCAGCAGTTACAGAAATACTCAAACCAGCCCATCTGGCACCAACAATCATCCATGCATTTATCTAATCAGCCAATCATGTGGCAGCAGTGCAGTGCATTAAATCATTCAGATACGAGTCAGGAGCTTCAGTTAATGTTCACATCAACCATCAGAATGTGGAAAAAATGTGATCTCAGTGATTTGGACAGTGGCATGATTGTTGCTCTTCTCACGATGAACAAAAAACATAATTTTTTTCACAAGTGGACATGGGGGACAATTGTAGCCCATGAAGAGGTCTTTTCATCTGACACTCCAGGTCAGTAATAGTCCATGAGGAAATTTTCCGGGGAGGCAAATATGTAAATATGTAAATCACATTAATGTGTTATCGAGCTTGCACACGCATACAACTCTACAGCAAGCCCTGGTTGTGTTTCTAACTATTTGGAGCACATGCTTTTTGCATTGCACTCCTCCCTGAGTGCAACTTCATCTAACTCTTTAGAGACAGATCTAATTGAACTTGTGTTGCAGGCTATGGGTGTCATTGCCACCCCCCATGGCATGACCCTGTATGAAAGAGGTCTGTTGGAACAACATGAGATGGCTGCTGCTACTATCTGATCAAATTTTCGGACCGGCTGCACAGGAAGTCCTGGACTGGCATTTTTATGTTTTGGAGTTTCAGTCCAGTTACATGGGGACAGCTTCAGGCCCCAGGGCACCTCCAGCATCCCATGTTGCTCACTATCAAAATGTTGGTGCAAAATCTACATATAAGCCTCCTCAACAGTTTCCCACCTTACCATGTGGGCATTGGTCTCACATTCAACATCTACCTGTCATTGCTAGCAGGACCACCTTGACTTCTAGCCAGCAGATCAGATCAGATCAGTTGGAGGGGAGGGTTTGGCAACATCACCCAGACCAGATGAAGTTGTGTTTGTGGCCACTGGGTCCACCAGGCCTCTGGAGTGTTCACAGGGGGCCAGGGACACAGTTTTGAATGCCCTGCAGCATCTACATGAAAAATGTATGCTGGTAAGTGGAAGGTTTTCTTTTACTGGTGTACCGATCATGCCGCTGATCCATTACATTGTTCTGTGGGACAGATTTTAGATTTTTTGCAACATCTTAAGGAGCTTGGACATTCTACATTCAATGTGTATGTGGCAGCTTTAGCAGCCCACCATTCTGAGGTGAGCGGTGTCTTACTTGGGTCTGACCAGCTGGTTGTTGCCTTCTTGAAAGGTGCTAACCATCTGTGCCCTCAACAGCGTGTGGAGACCAATGTGGGACTTGAGTGTGGTGCTCAGTTCTTTATGTCAAGCCCCATTTGAGACTATATTGGAGTCAGATGTTAAATGACTGTCTTTGAACACTGCATTCCTCTTGCCCATTACAACAGCAAAACATGTGAGTGTGCTCCACACATTATCAATATTATTATGAATGCCCCTGTTTGCCCCCAATTCTGCATTTTCACCCAAGACCTTGTCTCCACTATACATGAATCAGCCCATTGTGTGGTGGATGCTCTGTCAGCAGATCAGGCTGAGATGCAGGTGGAATTATGTCCAGTTAGGCCTTTGAGGGTTTACATTTATAGGAGAGCAGCCTGGCACTAGAGGGACCAATTGTTTGTTTGCTTTAGTGATGCACGAATGGGAACTTCTCTCTCCAAGCAGAGAATAGCACACTGGGTGACGCAGGTACTGTAAATGTGCAAATGTTTTAGGCACTTGTGAAAAATGTTGCATAGTGAGGATGTCTTCAAAAACAATGCCATAATTCATTCATCAATTAACGTCATACAAAGTAAACATAAAAAAGCTAAATCAATATTTGGTGTAACCACCTTTGCCTTTAAAACAGGCACCGATTCTCCTAGGTACACCTGGACACAGCTTTTCTTGATTGTTGGCAGACAGGATGTTCCAAGCTTCTGGGAGATTTCACCACAATTGTTCTATCTATTTAGGCTGTCTCAGTTGCTTCTGTCTCTTTATATAATTTCAGACTGACTCAATGTTCAGTGGGGGGTTCTGTGGGTGCCATGCCATCGGTTGCAGGGCTCTCTGTTCTCTCTGTTTGGGAGTCTAATATTTATATTTCCTATTGACACACTAAAGCTGACGATATAAATAACAATATTAAGACAATGTTTTTGTAAAACATCTTGTGTGCTTAAGACTTTTGCACAGTACTGTAATTTTTCATACATATGAGTCTGCAGGGTGTCCTGTCCCTCTATTCACTGTCACATATGTGTGCTCTCGCAACATCTTGGGCAGGGCTCAGAAGTATATCGCTTTCTGAAATTTGTGCAGCAGCAACACGGGCTTCAGTCTGCATATTTTTTTCTACAGATTGAATGTGACTCCCTTGCCAACAGCATGTGCTATGATGCTCTCAACCTGAACTGGTGCATTGCAAGGGGATTCCTTGGGACTGCATAGGTATTCGTCTTCCACTAGTGCTTTCAGTATTGCCTCTGATGAAAGGAACGAGAACGCTGGTTAAAGGGTCACAGCACCCCCCTGTTTCAACACACTGGAGCTCTCACCACATTTTTAAATGATGCACTCAAAGTGGGCGTGATCAGCAGTGGAGTGAGGGGAGAAGGGGGAATGAACCCGACAACTGTCTGATCCAGTCACTCAGCTTTATTTTAATAATGCATTTAACAGCATCAAAGATTCTCACAATTGCTCGAAACAGAATGCACAAATAAATTAAACACTGTTTTATAATCTCACAAAACATTACTCTCTCTGGTAATTTATATCTGTAATTTAATATGCAAATAAATGCCAAGACATGTACTCTGTATCAAAAATATGTTCATGTTTTTTTACACTTTAATAACTTTTGAGACTTATTCCAAGACTGTAGTTCGGTGAATGAGTCTTCGTAAGTAAGGAGCAAGTCAGCATTTACTGCATCTGTTTGTTTATTCAGCATTGGTTACTGTTTATCAGTAATTTTTTAAAAGTCCGCCTTTACCCAAGGTTTTTCAAGATTGTTTTTTACTCTTCTGTAACAAGACTAGGGAGGTCAGAGCAGTGTACTCGAGATTTGCACTTGAATAATTAATTTCAAGCCCATTGCATCGCTGATGTGTGGCCAAAAACCATCCCAGTTCCAACACAAATACATTACTCAGCACTAAACTCAAGAGCTGATGAAAGAGCGGTACTACAAGAACATCAAACAGAGACACATTTATTGCCTGTGTTATTATGAGGTCATTAAACAGTGATTAAACTTAACATCTAGAACATCATTACAAACTATTACCAGCATTTATGGGGTTATTGGTAGATGTTCCTTTTTAAAAAGCTTGTTTTTCCCATATCAGTTAATATGTGTGAGCTCTCAACAGAAAAACTCGATCTTGGTGTAGAACTGTCATTTTAATAAACTGTGCACACAGACAATGTTCCAGTCAAATGAAATAAAATCATTCACAGTGTTTCCTGTAAAGGTAAATGAATGTATACTCCAATTGTCATGACCTCTTGAGAACTCCTTTTTCAGCAAGGTATTCATCGGACAGTTTCAAATTTACATTTTGGTTTTAAAACAGGCCAGCTTTGCACAGAAGCTGCATTTATACAAGCTGTGATAAAAACTAATATAGTGTTGATTTTGGGCTGTTGATAGACAGAACAGCCTACATATTTTCTCCCCTACTAACCAGCTACAACAGCATTGGCAATGACCATGTTTACATGCATTTAAGAAGACAGTTTATTCCAGATTTTTTGCAGTAATCGGCATTCTGAAACGCCAAGTACAGTAAACAATAACGCCGATTTCCTTATGCCATTTAAGGGATTAATAGAAAGTGGTTTAACACATCCAGGTTTCTCGCAAAGAATGCGGTTTATGTGGCCATATAAACTCATAAGCAGTGTTCTGATGGGTGTTTGAAGAGTGCACATAAGAAAATTTTCAGTTTTGGGTGAACTATCTCTTCAAGGACTTATGTGTTTTTGTTATGCCTGTTCTTCATTGTAAATGCAGCACTGGTAAACCAGTGATAATTACATTTATTCCCAGGTATTGCAAGCTTTATGGTTAAAATTATTTTAAATATAAAATATAGCTACATCAAAACCTCAAATGAAAAATGTATATATACTGTACTCCGCAAAGGTAAAGCCCAGACAAGAAGCACGAAGAGGAAACTTCTTTGCAAGAGCTTTTGAAAAGCTTTTGCAATATGATGGTTGTCCATGCTTTACTGAGATTGCTTATGTAAACCCATGTTGTTATCAAAATTAAAATGAATATTCATAAATAGTCACCAAATCATTTTTGGTTTCAGGTTTTGTCCACTCTGTTAAACATTTTTTTTTTTTTTACAATAATTTCATAAGGTCAGCAAAAAAACAAAAAAAAAAAAACAAAACAACAACAACTAATAATTCAGTGTCAATGAAAAAGTATTGGATTATCAATAATGTATTACTTTCAAAAGTAAACAAAAACATCTTTCATGCATTTGTATCTGAAAACAAAAATGTAAAATAATGCATCAGAAAGTAAGTACAATTCATACATATATTTTCATATATATATATATATATATATATATTTTCATATATATATATATATATATATATATATATATATATATAATTTATTAACTGATAAGCTTTTAAGAGGACAAAGGGACACTGGATTTTCTAAGATAATGTACACAATGCCCATACATTTAAACCATAAGTCTTTCAAACTGTTGTTTGTCTCTAACAGGGTGGATATTTTTGGTCCTCCATTTCATTTATTTTGTTTCATAAATGCTTAAATGTATTTACCTGAGCTTGACCTGAATTTTTTTACAGTAATGTTCTAAATTTACGTATTATATAATTACAACAACTATAGTAATTACTAGGTACTAACCTTAATCCTAACTCTAACCTTAACCCATATTATGTACATGTACCTTTCATTACTCTGTACTTTCTTGGGTAAGTGCACCTTAAGTATACTGAAAGTACACAAACTGTAAAATAAAGTGCAACCAAAATAATTTTTCAAATGTTTTACATCTCCCTATCATGATTACATAAGAAGTGACTTTAAAAACTGTGTTTGATTTTCTAAATGTTATGATGTCCAAAAGGCACCGAATACCAGGAATGACCTATACAGTACCTTTCCATGTAATTGCTGTTAAAATGGCAATTTTTATAACACCGTAATGGAACCGTAATATAAAACACTTAGTTACCAAAGCCTCTTTTACAGTACTACAAACATACAGTAAGTGTAAAATATACCTGAAATGGGTCACCAGATGGGGACAGTGTTACTCCAAATTCAGCATGCTTCTGTTTTGTAAGATGCTTCTCCACGCAAAGGCAGTTTTCTCTTGCTTTTTCCTCTAAAGGAGAAACACATCGAACAATAATTCATGATTTCCCTCAACATTTATCCAGGGCTCTTACCCCCTCCTTGCTTTAAGCACAGATGAGTACAAGTCTGAATATTAGGAAATGCCTCATGATCATAGTGTAAAATGACAGATATTAATTATTATTGATACTTATCCTTCAGAAGGGTGGTTTAGGGTAAAGATGGTGCACTTCAGAAACTATGCAGACATTTATCATTTCATGATACAACCCATAAAGTTGAAATAATTGGGAACAAGTCAGATTTTTAAAGTAATGTTTCATTATTATGCAAATCCATGTCTGGTTTGGTTCAGCTACAAAATCGGACATCAGAAGACTACAAAAGGACAGTTCGGACTGCTGAGTGGATTATTGGTTGTCACCTGCCCTGCCATCAAGAACTATACACTTCCAGAGTGAGGAAAAGGGCTGGAAAATCACTCTGGACCCCACTCACCCAGCCCACTACCTTTTTGAACTGTTGCCTTCTGGACGGCGCTAGGCACAGGAACAGTTTTTTTTTCCCCTCAGGCTATCCATCTCATGAACTGTTAAAACTGCCCCATTGAGCAATAATTATGTGCAATACACAGATTAATCTATTTATGTTTATCCAGCATACCATACCTCTTCTGCCATACATTCCCTTGCATCTGTATATAACAGATTTGTATTTGTACATAAGTATATACAGTGCATCCGGAAAGTATTCACAGCGCTTCACTTTTTCCACATTTTGTTATGTTACAGCCTTATTCCAAAATGGATTAAATTCATTATTTTCCTCAAAATTCTACAAACAATACACCATAATGACAACGTGAAAGAAGTTTGATTGAAATCTTTGCAAATTTATTAAAAATAAAAATCGAAAAAAAATCACATGTACATAAGTATTCACAGCCTTTGCTCAATACTTTGTTGAAGCACCTTTGGCACCAATTACAGCCTCAAGTCTTTTTGAGTATGATGCTACAAGCTTAGCACACCAATTTTTGGGCAGTTTCTACCATTCTTCTTTGCAGGACCTCTCAAGCTCCATCAGGTTGAATGGGGAGCGTCGGTGCACAGCCATTTTCAGATCTGTCCAGAGATGTTCAATCGGGTTCAAGTCTGGGCTCTGGCTGGGCCACTCAAGGACATTCACAGAGTTGTCCCGGAGCCACTCCTTTGTTATCTTGGCTGTGTGCTTAGGGTCGTTGTCCTGTTGGAAGATGAACCTTCGCCCCAGTCTGAGGTCCAGAGCGCTCTGGAGCAGGTTTTCATCAAGAATGTCTCTGTACATTGCTGCATTCATCTTTCCCTCAATCTTGACTAGTCTCCCAGTTCCTGCCGCTGAAAAACATCCCCACAGCATGATGCTGCCACCACCATGCTTCACTGTAGGGATGGTATTGGCCAGGTGATGAGCGGTGCCTGGTTTCCTCCAGACATGACGCTTGCCATTCAGGCCAAAGTGTTCAATCTTTGTTTCTCATGGACTGAGAGTCCTTCAGGTGCCTTTTGGCAAACTCCAGGCGGGCTGTCATGTGCCTTTTACTGAGGAGTGGCTTCCGTCTGGCCACTCTACCATACAGGCCTAATTGGTGGAGTGCTGCAGAGAGGCTTGTTCTTCTGGAAGGTTCTCTTCTCTCCACAGAGAAATGCTGGAGCTCTGTCAGAGTGACCATTGGGTTCTTGGTCGCCTCCCTGACTAAGGCCCTTCTCCCCCGATCGCTCAGTTTGGCCAGGCGGCCAGCTCTAGGAAGAGTCCTGGTTGTTTCAAACTTCTTCCATTTACAGATGATGGCGGCCACTGTGCTCATTGGGACCTTCAATACAGCAGAAATTTTTCTGTACCCTTCCCCAGATCTGTGCCTCGATACAATCCTGTCTCAGAGGTCTACAGACAATTCCTTGGACTTCATGGCTTGGTTTGTGCTCTGACATGCACTGTTAACTGTGGGACCTTATATAGACAGGTGTGTGCCTTTCCAAATCATGTCCAATCAACTGAATTTACCACAGGTGGACTCCAATCAAGTTGTAGAAACATCTCAAGGATGATCAGTGGAAACAGGATGCACCTGAGCTCAATTTTGAGTGTCATGGCAAAGGTGGTGAATACTTATGTACATGTGATTTTTTTTGGTTTTTATTTTTAATAAATTTGCAAAGATTTCAAACAAACTTCTTTCACGTTGTCATTATGGGGTATTGTTTGTAGAATTTTTAGGAAAATAATGAATTTAATCCATTTTGGAATAAGGCTGTAACATAACAAAATGTGGAAAAAGTGAAGTGCTGTGAATACTTTCTTGATGCACTGTATGTATATATATATATATATATATATATATATATATATATATATATATATATATATATATATATATATATATATATATATATATGTTTTTTTCTTTAGTTTTTTTTCCTGTCTTATTGTATTGTTTGTGTACTGGAAGCTCCTGTCACCAAGACAAATTCCTTGTATGTGTAAGCATACTTGGCAATAAAGCTTATTCTGATTCTGATTATCTGCCAATGGCTCTAATAGCTAAACCACTGTGATTAGTCTCTCGTCCTTTTTGCTCTTATTAGAATACTCTTACTTTGGCTAGTAATTAATGTTAGATTAACAAATGCATTACTCTGCAGGCTGCATGCAAGGACACATATTCCACTCTTTAAAGGTCAATTAGATGCTGGTGAGTTCAGATTTGTATAATATCAAATGTCCAAATGGTTGTGTCAGGAAATGCATTATGTCTTCTCATAAGACCAGCAAATAGTCTCTCATGTGCTTTGTAGAGATAAGATGATTTGCTTAGTGCAACATGCACATTAGATGGTCATACCTTGGCATACTCAGAACGTTAATAAGTCTCTTTTTGCTTTCTATCTGTTACACACAAAAAAACAACAACAACAGCATATAGGTTTGGAATGACATGAGGGCAAGAAAATAAAGATATATTTTTCATTCTGAGTGAACTATACCTTAAACTATTCTGGAGTACAGGGAATTTCAGAGTTATCAAAATTCCCTTTCTGTTTCTCAGATTCTCATCTCTTCGCTTTGTGTCCATGGTCTGTCACATAGCAACGCTCGTCAGTGTGCTAATTGCTCAGGAAGCACCTGTGTTATAAGGATGCTGGTACTGATGCAAATGCGGAATTCCTTTAATCAGAATGTAGAGTAATTTGCATTTCTGTCTCTGTATGTATCACCACTCAAAGAGAGGATTTATGTTAATGGACGAGACCACACAGCACTGCATGAACGGATTTCAAAAGATGACAGTAGTTCTTGAGAAAGGTGAATCCTTGAAAGTCAATATGAAATCAAATTTGAAAATGACACTATTTACTTTTTTAAATGATTGCTTCTTGTCTTATTGTGCACTATTCATTGGAAATAAATGTCCCATTTCTCACAAAATAAATCCCCAAACACACACACACACACACACACACATACATTACTTTTGAAATGTATTCCACTACAGATTACAGAATACATGATGTAAAATGTAATTTGTAACGTATTCCGTTAGATTACTCAAGGTCAGTAACATATTCTAAATACTTTGGATTACTTCTTCAGCACTGGTAGATTTTTTCTATTTGTTTTGACTATAAAAACTCTACCAGTACAGTAAGACAAAATACACATGTTAAAAATACATTCTCTGAAAAACCTAAATATCTTATGCAGTGTTGTTTCTAAACAAGATAAATTAAATTGATCTCGTTTTAAGGATTTTTAGATATTTTTTTTTTTTTTTTTTTTTTTTTACAGGAAAACAATAAAAAAAAATGATCATCAAGAATAAGATTTTTGCCCTAATATCAAAGGTCTTACTAGAAAAAAGAAATTATGATCCAACACGAATTTTCTTGATAAAAAATATATGACCGTGCCTGGTAACGTGCATGTAAAATTACATTTATGCATTTGGCAGATGCTTTTATCCAAAGCGACTTACAGTGCACTTATTACAGGGACAGTCCCCCTGGAGTAACCTGGAGTTAAGTGCCTTGGTCAAGGACACAATGGTGGTGGCTGTGGGGATTGAACCAGCAACCTTCTGATTAATAGTTATGTGCTTTAGCCCACTACGCCACCACCACTCCAGCAAGAAATAGTATTTTAGCTTAGCGTATGGCTGACAATTTACACAAGGTTTATTTCTATTTCTTCTGCTCCAAACTTACTTCAAACTTACTTCTCTGTCTGCTCGTATGAATGTAGCACATCATAAGAAAGTGTTTCACCACTGTTCAAATGCACTTTGGATCACATAATTTATATATATAAATGAAGGAGTGGTGGTGGCATAGTGGATTAAAGCACTGATCTGGTAAGCAGAAGGTTGTTGGTTCTACCCCCACAGCCACCACCATTGTGTACTTGAGCAAGGGACTTAACTCCAGATTGCTCCAGGGGGACTGTCACTGTAATAAGATCCCTGTAATTCGCTTTGGATAAAAGCGTCTGCCAAATGCATAAAAGGTAAATGTTTTCCATCTGAAAGGACTAAATATTAAATGAAACAAATGACAATAAAATGCAAAGTAATCTCTTCAGTAATCAAAATACTTTTTTGAATGTAACTGTATTCTAATTACCAATGATTTAAACTGTAACTGTTTTGGAATACAGTTACTTATATTTTGTATTTTAAAAACGTAATCCCGTTACATGTATTCCGTTACTCCCCAACCCTGTGTGTACAGTTTTGCTCAAAGGTTTGCATATCCTGGCAGAAATTGTGAAATTTTGGCAATGATTTTGAAAATATGACTGATCATGCAAAAAAAAAACTGTCTTTTATTTAATGATAGTGATCATATGAAGCCATTTATTATCACATAGTTGTTTGGCTCCTTTTTAAATCATAATGATAACAGAAATCACCCGAATGGCCCTGATCAAAAGTTTACATACCCTTGAATGTTTGGCCTTGTTACAGACACACAAGGTGACATGCACGGGTTTAAATTGCAATTAAAGGTTAATTTCCCACACCTGTGGCTTTTTAAATTGCAATTAGTGTCTGTGTATAAATAGTCAGTGAGTTTGTTAGCTCTCACGTGGATGCACTGAGCAGGCTAGATACTGAGCCATGGGGAGCAGAAAAGAACTGTCAAAAGACCTGCGTAACAAGGTAATGGAACTTTATAAAGATGGAAAAGGATATAAAAAGATATCCAAAGCCTTGAAAATGCTAGTGAGTTCTGTTCAATCACTTATTAAGAAGTGGAAAATTCAGGGATCTCTTGATACCAAGCCAAGGTCAGATAGACCAAGATAGATTTCAGCCATAACTGCCACAAGAATTGTTCGAGATACAAAGAAAAACCCACAGGTAACCTCAGAAGAAAAACAGGCTGCTCTGGAAAAAGACGGTGTGTGCAAGGAACACAATACGACGATACTTCAACAAAAATGAGCTGCATGGTTGAGTTGCCAGAAAGAAGTCTTTACTGCGCCAATGCCACAAAAAGCCCAGTTACAATATGCCCGACAACACCTTGACACGCCTCACAGCTTCTGGCACACTGTAATTTGGAGCAACGAGACCAAAATAGAGCTTTATGGTCACAACCATAAGCACTATGTTTGGAGAGGGGTCAACAAGGCCAATAGTGAAAAGAATACCATCCCCACTGTGAAGCATGGTGGTGGCTCACTGATGTTTTGGGGGTGTGTGAGCTCTAAAGGCACGGGGAATCTTGTGAAGATTGATGGCCAGATGAATGCAGCATGTTATCAGAAAATACTGGCAGACAGTTTGCATTCTTCTGCACGAAAGCTGCGCATGGGACGATCTTGGACTTTCCAGCATGACAATGACCCTAAGCACAAGGCCAAGTTGACCCTCCAGTGGTTACAGCAGTAAATGGTGAAGGTTCTGGAGTGGCCATCACAGTCTCCTGACCTTAATATCATCAAGCCACTCTGGGGAGATCTCAAACGTGCGGTTCATGCAAGACGACCAAAGACTTTGCATGACCTGGAGGCATTTTGCCAAGACGAATGGGCAGCTATACCACCTGCAAGAATTTGGGGCCTCATAGACAACTATTACAAAAGACTGCACGCTGTTATTGATGCTAAAAGGGGCAATACACAGTATTAAGAACTAAGGGTATGCAGACTTTTGAACAGGGGTCATTTCATTTTTTTCTTTGTTGCCATGTTTTGTTTTATGATTGTGCCATTCTGTTATAACCTACAGTTGAATATGAAACCCATTAGAAATAAAAGAAATGTGTTTTCTTTAAAAATGGTACACACACTACGGTCAAAAGTTTTGAAACACTCCTTTATTATATTTTTTTTCACATTTAAGAATAATAGTGAAGTCATCAAAACTATGGAATAACATAAATGGAACTATGGTAATTATGTTGTGACTAAACAAAATCCAAAATAAATCAAAACTGTGTTATATTTTATCATCTTCAAAGTAGTCACCCTTTGCCTAGAATTTGCAGACATGTACTCTTGAAATTTTTTCAACCAACTTCTTGAGGTATCAGCCTGGGATGCTTTTTAAACAGTATTGAAGGAGTTCCCATCTATGTTGGGCACTTATTGGCTGCTTTTTTTTTTCTTTTATTATTATTAAATTTTAGTTTTATAATGAAATAAATTACTATGGTGGCACAATTATATTTTTTGTCTATAAAACTAATTTCAAACATTTAAGCATACGCCTTCAGATCAAAAGATTTTTAAGATCATGAGAAACATTTCAGGCAAGTGTTTCAACACTTTTGACCGGTAGTGTATATTAACAATTCTCCAAGGGTATGCAAACTTTTGAGCACTTTTATATATATACAGTTGTGCTCAAAAGTACATTTAAGTTTCACATGTTAAAGTCAACATGAAACACATTTGCATTATTAATTTGCTGTGTGTATATATATATATATATATATATATATATATATATATACACACAGCAAATTAATAATGCAAATATGTTTCATGTTGCAGGAAGTTGTAATATCAGAAATATATTAGTCACGGAACGCTCTCGGGAGACTATTTCCAGTCATGCCAGTTCAGCTCCTATCTACCTGAATGGGAAAAGACCGAAATCTCAAAAACGGTTAGGTTATGACCAAATTACATATTTACAATCAGCAGTAAAATCTGACAACACTGGTATCATAAATTGTGCTAAAAAAATTTAATTTTCTCAGCTTGTATAGCTAATGCACAAGCACATTGTCGAGCTGATTGACAGGCGATGCCTGTACATAAAAGGTGATTGGCTCTTTTACCTGTAGGGCGGGACTTCTTTTCTACATCCGTTGACTGTTGGCTGCCATTGGGCGTTCCGATTTCTCCCATTAATTTTAATAGAAGTGGCCCATCTCTGCTAAATAATCTCTGTTTAACATCAGGACAATAATTAAATGTTTCAGTCCTACCTTCCGGGCTCCTTATCTAAAAGCTAAAAACCAGTTAGAGTTATTTTCCAGTTAGAGAGGACCTCACTGGGGTTATGATTTTTCTAGCCGCACTGAATACACGTTCAGTCAATGAAGTTTCTGACAAACGTCTATTTTTATTATTATTATTATTATTATTATTCTGTTAACAAAGAAAGAGATGATAAAAATAAGCATCATGAGGATAATTAAACAATTCTACTAGCTACTGCTGATGAAAATATGATGAGAAATAAATAACACTGCAAGATAATGCACTAACAATGTTTTAGAAGAAGAAAACCCTTTGTAAATAAAACCATGTCAATTGATCCAGACTTTTGAGGATCGCCCAGTCTGAGCTCCAGGAGCTTTTTATGAGCTGAACACAATAAATTAAAGCATTTAGCGAGTTAATCACCTTTTTTAAAATGCATCCTAAATATTTGACAGTAATCAGCTATATCAACAACATTAATATAACATTACCATATTACTATATACATTACATCTGCACAGACAATGAAGCAATTGCACAGCTGAATTTGAACAAGCTGTGAGTTAGATGTGTAACTCGCATTGTGCAATGGGGGTTGTCAAGGTGATCCTAGCAGCCCTATGCCCGTTCCCCATGTCCACGGGAGGCTTACACTTTTTGGCTTTTCAATCAGCCAAAAAGGGCTCATGTCACCCCACTCTTGATTTCACTCGACTGGCAACCTGTTGCTGCCCGCATCAAATTCAAGGCTTTCACTCTGGCCTTCAGGACAGCCAATGGAACCACACCCTCTTACTTAAATTCACTTCTCCAGGTCTATGCTCCAACTCGCTCTCTGCGCTTTATGAACGAGCAGCACCTCTTGGTCCCATCACAAAGAGGATCAAAGTCTATTTTACGATCTTTCACTTTCTCTGTTCCACTGTGGTGGAATGAGCTTCCAACATCCATGTGATCTGCTGATACCATCTCAACATTCAAGAACCAGCTGAAAACACATCTTAACACACTTAACCAACCCACACTAATTGCACTTACAACTGCACTTAACGTACAATGCACTAGCATCTTTACTACTCCAGCCACTGTGAGAAGTTGGCAATACTATACTGCAGATGTTGTTAAACTTTGTATGGCAAATTGCTTGCTATGTGTCTCATTTGTTAGTTGCTTTTCGATAAAAGCATCTGCTAAATGACAAAATGTACAGGTAAATGTACACATGCTCTGCCAATGGTGGGGACACATCAGTTTGCATGTGCTTTGCAATTTAACTGGAAAGGAGCATGAGCTGCTCAACAGTGGACCGAGCGCTTGTCGGGATGCACGAGAGAACATCGCCGCCCATTGTCACTCGACGTCACTGATAACAGCCGCAACGATCACTCATTATAGCAAACTTCAGTGTTGGATCGCCACTCATTATAATACACACAAATGAAATGGAAACTCCTGCTCAAGAAATGGAGAAGTTTCTTCTGCATTAGTCACTTACCTGACGAAAGCTATTTCAAAAAGTTGTGTGGGACAAAACTGAAAAAGACAAAAAGTGGTATGGACATGTCCCACCCGCAAGGGTGTAGATTTGGCTTGAAATTTGGGGGGGTTACAGTATGAATAATTTACATGTTTCCATTGATCATGGTATAAATATTGGGGAGGTTTGTATACAACAAATATTGTTGTATCTCACCCTTAGGCGTCATTTACGGGTGGGACTATGCTCCTGCCCACCCGTAAATGACGCCTAAGGGTGAGATACAACAACTTGCACTGAAAAACAGTTATCTTTACCAATCAAACTTGTTGCTGCTACAAATTAGCTGTGAAAATGTAAAAAAAAAAAAAAAAGTAAGATTTTAGTTAAAGGAATAGTTCACCCACAAATGAAAATGTTCTCATTATTCACTTACCCTGATGCCATCCCAGATGTGTATGACTGTCTTCAGCAGAACACAAATGAAGATTTTTGTATGAAGATAGAGCTCTGTCAGGTCCTTATAATAGAAGTACACGGGTGCCAGCACTTTGACGGTCTAAAAGGCACATTTAGGCAACATAAAAGTAATCCATGTAACTCCGGTCAATAATGAATGTCTTCTGAAGCAAATTGATAGGTTTATGTGAGAAACAAGTCGATAATTAAAACGTTTTTGACATTGACTCAATGCAGACTCGTAGGTTCAAATGGCACTCATTCTGTGAAATCTCATTACTAAAGTCATGTCTCTATGCTATGCAAACCTTTAGTCACTGTTGTGTTTGCATGTGTAATTAGATCTTATGTACAATTATTATGTTTTATTTGTTTGGAGAGGCTTTTCACGTTATGGAGACGTTTTCGGACATTATGATAAATTATTTTTGTAATGCTATAACTTTTGATTTCATTGTCATATCAACACAACATTTTTCTCAGATAGAGTTGGCATGATTGGGGGAACAAAACAAAAGCAGTTTTTCAGAGCCACCTTATATACATCCAGAGATATATAATGTCAAATCAGTAAAATAAGAAGAATTTTTTTTTTTGGCTCAATATTTTTCTGTGATTTTTCAGCAGTTTCTTAAGCTGAGAGCCTTACAATGTATTATAATGAATTATATATTATTTATAAAATGAAAAGTTTTCTTTATAATGATACCGAACACTGAACCTAACTTAAAGGGTTAACAAAGATTCATTAATGCTGTTAAATATCTATAGCTTATTGTTAGCTCAAGATACCAAATGTGTTAACTCATGTTAACAACTAGAAACTAATCGTAAAGTGTTACCAATTAAATAATCTTTTTTTTAGCCTTATCTTAATTACTTGTTTTAATTTATAATATATGGAATTGCTCACACATAGTTTGCAACACTTACTGAAGAATGACCTAAAATAAGTCTGCTCACCATGTGATGTTAATGTCTTCTGGTTAATAAGTCTTCTTTTTTGCATGGTGATCACAGTTGATGCATCTCATTTAATCACATGCAAAATCAGTTAGAATAAGAGTCATTTGATTGTTTCTTCTAATAGAATAGGAACCAAGGATTGTGCTATTTCAACTGCAGCCTCTGAATTAATCTGATCACACTTTGAATTGGCAACAATAGGTCAAAAGTTTTGCTGCTGAAATTGGTCTGTGGTTACAAAAATTAGAATTACTGCCCCCAGTGGCCGAAGCTGGAAGGGTTGTTGAACTTATAAGCTCCAGTTTCCAGGTAAAAAGTCTTCAGAGTGGTGCCAAAATAGAGTTTTGTGCAGCTGATTTTAAAATCTCTAATTTGCAAAAGCTTTTACGCAAAGATGCACTTGAAAAGACAGTCCGCTTTAGCAGTATCCCTTTCAAGGACACAATGCTAACACAGCAGAAATGCAGCCTCAGCATTCGCCTCAGAGGGGCAAGTGTTCTTGAGTGGTCTCTTTCATATACACTGTAAGCATTGCCTCTCTAGTGTATGATGTTAGTAGATACTCAACCCCTCATTCACTAGAGGGGCTCTTAAATCTGAATGAATTTTAACACTACAGACCTGTGCTGTCAATAAATAAATGTCTTTAAAGGGACAGTACCCTAAAAATGAAAATCTGTGATTTGCTCACTCGTGTTGTTCAAAACCTATATGATTTTCTCTGTTACACACTGATAATGTTGCCCTCCACTGTAGCTATCAAATCTTATTCGCTTGGAGCATCAGATTTGATCATGAGACACATACTAGACAAAACTGTCAGAGCATGTTTTGACGCACCTAATTAAAATATGCACAAGTATAAATGTGAGGGGAAGGTTATCAGTGAATAACAACTTAAATATCAGTCTGTTCCTCACACAGCTATTGTATGGCTTTAGAAGACATGCAATATACTGCAGTGCATTGCTCATTTGGACAACTTTTATTGTGCTTTTGTGGGGTTTTTTTGTTTTATTTTGGTCTCTATATACTTTCATTGTTTCAAACTATGTGGACACTTAAAGGAATATTCTGGGTTCAATACAAGTTAAGCTCAACTAATATAATTTGTGGCATAATGTTAATTACCCCCCAAAAAAAATAATACGTAATATAAAAAGATGATGCCTTTCTAAAAAAAAATCTTAAACATTTCTGCATAATTCTTCCCTGACCTGAACTCTGATTCAATAGCTCTGATGATTTATAAAAATAAAATAAAATAAAAATCGCAATTGTGACTTTTAATTCGTGTTTATGTTGTTTTGACACCAAGTGGAGCAGATGCAGCATCACGCAAACACAGAAGTCCTTAGTTGCAGATTAATAATTTATGCCAGTTTCACTGTCTTTGGTTATGTGAAGAGAAGCTTTAAAAGAGGAAACCCTGCACACTTCACACTGTCACACAAGCCAGAGCGTACCAGTAGAAAACACACGCACACACAGCAGTAATGCACAGCCTACATGACAAATGAAAGTGCCATGTCACAAGCTGTAAATACATTTCACAGCACAAATAAGAGAGACAGGGAGAGAGATGGTTCTGTGTGCCCTTTGAGTGGGTGAAGCTCTATAAAAATGGAATAACGAGAGCACGTGGACAGGACAACAAAACAGTAGAGGTTGGAATTTAGTGAGGTTTGTTTAAAGGTGAAGTGTATTATTTTTGTGCCACCGAACTGAATTGCAAAAAACATTGTTTTCTAATAGCTGTCCAAACACGCCCCCAATCTCCGATATTTGTACTGGAAATGAAGACTAAAAAACAGTCCGAACTCCTCATTATATATAGCTATTTGTACGTAACAATTAAATATACATTTCTGGATGTTTGGATAGATGATGAAACATACGATATGGACAAACTGATCACATCTAAAAAGAAACTTTTTATATATATTTACAGCTTTAAAAATATTAAAATATTTACAAATCCTTTCTATTATAAATATATTTGTAGTAAGATTTTTATATTTTAGATCCCTTAACCATACCCCTAAACCTAACCACTTAACCATTTAAAAGACGTAACAGGCAGATAAATGTAGTAACAATTTTAGTTACAGTATACTATTTTATACATTACAGTATACAGGTGCATCTCAATAAATTAGAATGTCGTGGAAAAGTTCATTTATTTCAGTAATTCAACTCAAATTGTGAAACTCGTGTATTAAATAAATTCAATGCACACAGACTGAAGTAGTTTAAGTCTTTGGTTCTTTTAATTGTGATGATTTTGGCTCACATTTAACAAAAACCCACCAATTCACTATCTCAAAAAATTAGAATACATCATAAGACCAATAAAAAAAACATTTTTAGTGAATTGTTGGCCTTCTGGAAAGTATGTTCATTTACTGTATATGTACTCAATACTTGGTAGGGGCTCCTTTTGCTTTAATTACTGCCTCAATTCGGCGTGGCATGGAGGTGATCAGTTTGTGGCACTGCTGAGGTGGTATGGAAGCCCAGGTTTCTTTGACAGTGGCCTTCAGCTCATCTGCATTTTTTGGTCTCTTGTTTCTCATTTTCCTCTTGACAATACCCCACAGATTCACTATGGGGTTCAGGTCTGGTGAGTTTGCTGGCCAGTCAAGCACACCAACACCATGGTCATTTAACCAACTTTTGGTGCTTTTGGCAGTGTGGGCAGGTGCCAAATCCTGCTGGAAAATGAAATCAGCATCTTTAAAAAGCTGGTCAGCAGAAGGAAGCATGAAGTGCTCCAAAAGGTCTTGGTAAACGGGTGCAATGACTTTGGTTTTCAAAAAACACAATGGACCAACACCAGCAGATGACATTGCACCCCAAATCATCACAGACTGTGGAAACTTAACACTGGACTTCAAGCAACTTGGGCTATGAGCTTCTCCACCCTTCCTCCAGACTCTAGGACCTTGGTTTCCAAATGAAATACAAAACTTGCTCTCATCTGAAAAGAGGACTTTGGACCACTGGGCAACAGTCCAGTTCTTCTTCTCCTTAGCCCAGGTAAGACGCCTCTGACGTTGTCTGTGGTTCAGGAGTGGCTTAACAAGAGGAATACGACAACTGTAGCCAAATTCCTTGACATGTCTGTGTGTGGTGGCTCTTGATGCCTTGACCCCAGCCTCAGTCCATTCCTTGTGAAGTTCACCCAAATTCTTGAATCGATTTTGCTTGACAATCCTCATAAGGCTGCGGTTCTCTCGGTTGGTTGTGCATCTTTTTCTTCCACACTTTTTCCTTCCACTCAACTTTCTGTTAACATGCTTGGATACAGCACTCTGTGAACAGCCAGCTTCTTTGGCAATGAATGTTTGTGGCTTACCCTCCTTGTGAAGGGTGTCAATGATTGTCTTCTGGACAATTGTCAGATCAGCAGTCTTCCCCATGATTGTGTAGCCTAGTGAACCAAACTGAGAGACCATTTTGAAGGCTCAGGAAACCTTTGCAGGTGTTTTGAATTGATTAGCTGACTGGCATGTCACCATATTCTAATTTTTTGAGATAGTGAATTGGTGGGTTTTTGTTAAATGTGAGCCAAAATCATCACAATTAAAAGAACCAAAGACTTAAACTACTTCAGTCTGTGTGCATTGAATTTATTTAATACACGAGTTTCACAATTTGAGCTGAATTACTGAAATAAATGAACTTTTCCACGACATTCTAATTTATTGAGATGCACCTGTATAATACATATATACACATACACTGGCGGCCAAAAGTTTGGAATAATGTACAGATTTTGCTATTTTGGAAGGAAATTGGTACTTTAATTCACCAAAGCCGATCGTATAGTCAGGACATTACTGATGTAAAAAACAGCACCATCACTATTTGAAAAAAAAAAAAAAAAAGTAATTTTTGATCAAATCTAGACAGGCCCCATTTCCAGCAGCCATCACTCCAACACCTTATCCTTGAGTAATCATGCTAAATTGCTAATTTGGTTCTAGAAAATCACTTGCCATTATATCAAACACAGCTGAAAGCTATTTGGTTCATTAAATGAAGCTTAACATTGTCTTTGTGTTTGTTTTTGAGTTGCCACAGTATGTCAATATTAGGTCGTATTAGGTCAAAAATGGCAATAAATACACAACTTTCTCTAGAAACTCATCAGTCAATCATTGTTTTGAGGAATGAAGGCTATACAATGCTTGAAATTGCCAAAAAACTGAAGATTTCAAACAAAGGTGTACACTACAGTCTTCAAAGACAAAGGGCAACTGTCTCTAACAAGGACAGAAAGAGATGTGGAAGGCCAGATGTACAACTAAACAAGAGGATAAGTACATCAGAGTCTCTAGTTTGAGAAATAGACGCCTCACATGTCCTCAGCTGACAGCTTCATTGAATTCTACCCGCTCAACACCAGTTTCATGTACAACAGTAAAGAGAAGACTCAGGGGTGCAGGCCTTATGGGAAGAATTGCAAAGAAAAAGCCACTTTTGAAACAGAAAAACAAAAAGAAAAGGTTAGAGTGGGCAAAGAAACACAGACATTGGACAACAGATAATTGGAAAAGAGTGTTCTGGATCTTAACCCCATTGAGCTTTTGTGGGATTAGCTAGACTGTAAGGTGCGTGAGAAGTGCCCGACAAGACAGTCACATCTATGGCAAGTGCTACAGGAAGCGTGGGGTGAAATGGCATTAATGTCCTGACTATACATTGTGATCGGTTGTATGCCACTTTGGTGAATAAAAGTACCAATTTCTTTCCATAACAGCAAAATCTGTACATTATTCCAAACTTTTGGACACCAGTGTACATATATATTGTTCATATCTTATTAAAAAAAGATCATTGTAATCAGTCACAAGATGAGTCAATGAGCGTTTGACGTCACTGACGTAAAATGTGTCATTATGTAGACTCTTCTAAAAACAGATCTTTCAAAATGTGGCTTACCACTCTCAGACCTTTGAGCAAGCATTAAAGCAACTGAATATTGTAGATACTTCAACCAGAACCAGTAGACTCTGTGTCATCTACAGGTTCTGTATTGACAGAGTTGCCTGATCAATGTGTTGGAGTGTGACCATCGATAACTGATTATAAGAGCCTGGATCAATACTACAAGGATGATTTTCTCCCGTATATTTGTTTCCCCAGGCAGGTTTTCTCGATTGAGATAGCACCACATTTGCATAGAATCGATCAGAAACACACCCCAGTTCAGGATGGTAATTGAATGACTCTATAACACAGGAAATCAATTCAATTCTATCTGTTCCCTCATTTAAAATGTTCTCACAGTGTTATCTTATTCAGGCACAGCAGGATTGATCATTGAAATGTGTGGGGGTGATTATATATTCTAATGAAATCATGCACAGATGTACATGTTTTTGTGTGTGAGATTATGATGACCACTAATGCATATTGCACATACAAATGGAAAGCCAACTGCTTTGCATCTTTCTGGAGTCATGGTGCATCAGTGCACCGGGAAAGAATGTTGTGTTTACAAGCTACCGGCTGCTAGCGATTGATTTTGAAGAACAACTAGTTGGATAGGCCTAAGTTTGTGAGGTTAGTTGTATCATATCTTCGAACAATGTCCAGGGATTTGTTTGGATCACTTGTATGTGGCAAAATAGCTAGATATCCATATATTCCACTTTATATTTTGAGTTATGTCTGTGAAACAATCAGTATTTATTACTTTGGGGCATACATATATTATTTGGTGTTTTCTGTACAATCTTTCATGGAGACTGTTCATAAGATTGTGTCATTTTTGATTAACTGCTTCTAAAGCATATGTAAAAACAAAAACTGTTATTGGTCGCTTTATATGTCAGTCAGAAGATCTCTTCCTGTCCATGTTGGTTTAGTCTGTGGACAAATTGGCAATAGTCAAAGGTCTGGTTCTCCAAGACTAAGAATATGATATTTTATAAACTGCATTGTAACTGCAAGGATACAACTATTCTATTTTCACTTATTACTAGAAAAATTCTATCAATAATCTGTAAATGTATTTTATCGTCAAATGTATTATATCAATAAACTGGAGAGTAGGGATGGGACAATATGGTTATCTCAGAATTTGGTTCAATGTGCAATATGAGTTTTACGATTTAATGTACATCTCGATTATTTATTTAATAACACTTAAATGACAAAATATTACAGACTTTATTATTTTTTTTTTTTAAATGTTTGAGCAAAATGCACATTATAATTTCTCATCAAAATAAAGTTATTTAATACACAATAGAAATGCTCAAAGTTTAAATAATAAGAGTTCATATACCTTTCTCTATAAGAAATGATCACAAACAAGATTTCAAAAATAGTGGATTACTTTCAGATTACATGCAGTAGAACTGAACAAAACCTGTCCTGAAAGAAGTATGTGAAAGTGAATATTTATTTTTTTAAATGATTTGTTTGTCATCATTATTATAATCAAAATGTAACTGTAAAAATACAGAATTCTACATTATATTAATTAATATTATATCATGAAATTGTGTATATATAATAAAAATATGAACTATCACTGTTTGAAATAATGTGTACAATTTACAAATAATAACACTGAGTTTACATTCATTTATATAACAAACACTAAAAAGGTTACTGTCACTTTAAGAGTTCAACAGCACCTGTGTTTCATTTCAGCGATCATCAATGAGAATCTCGCGGTTTCTTTAGTGCATCAATGCTGTGTGCATTTAAAATTTATATTTCTTTTTACTTTTTTATCTGACTGTAAAGAACAGAAAGGAAATTAAGACATTATTCAATGAAAGTGGAGTCGCCTCATCTTTGATGGACACACATTACATGGAGGAAACGGTCCGCTTTAATCTAAAGCACTTTTCATCAAAACAAGCTAAATTCAAGCACATTAAGGACCTTGTGTGAACCCTGTAAACAGTTTAGAAAAAGCGCAGTAGGGGTAAAATCAAGTGATAGAGAGATTATGATGTTTGATGGATCATTTAATTTATGATCACATGAACAGAAAACAAATGGACAAAAAATGTCGAAATATTGAGTTATGCCACGATATGGTTAGTCATTTTTTTTTTTTTGGTTCGATATATCGTCCCATCCCTACTGGAGAGTAATTAAAAATATATTAAAAGGCTTTCATACTAGTTACAATCACATCACAGATATTAGACATTTACTTTGCCACTAGTAAAAAAATCAAATATTTTTGTTTAAGAGTTGTAATTCAACTGTTGATATCAGGAATAGACATTTGCACAAGTAAAAATGAAATTATTTATATAAAAGAAATCAAATTTTTACTAATAAGTAGTGCACTGCTAATATGTCAAATTAGAATTTTGACTAGTAAGAAATTAATTACAGATATATTTAATTGTGTTTAGAATAAAAGTGAGTAACAGATTATTGTGAAAATTGTGAAATTCCATTTTTGATATCAATAAAATATATATATATATATATATATTGTTAAAATTCCATTTTATATCAAGAATGGCTATTTCCGCTATAAATGATATTTTTTATTTCAAGAATCAAAATTTTTATTAGTGCAAACCTAATTACTGATTCTAAAAATTAGCATTTTCACGAATGAAAATTGATTATTGCTATCTATTCATATCATGCACATGATTAAATGTCGAAAGGCAATTTCGCATCTCCAGACTCTAAGTTAAATCATTCTCATGTAAAAGAATTTCAAGAAGTCGTCTGAAGAAGCTGGCAGAAAGCAAAACTTCAGTTTCCAAATGGCTGATGTCATTTTGGCTGCTCACCTCCAAACACACAATAAAATGCACTACCAATAAACAATAGAAGGTTGTAGACATGGAAGGCCCCGAGCAGAAACTTTTCAGGAGGTAAATTTAAGTGGCAATCCCTGGGTGGCTGTTGTCACTCTGTTTAAAAGATGTAAATAAAGTTCTGCTTCTTTGCAGCGACAAAGTACTATTTACTGCAAATATTGATTAAATAGTACGTTTGTTATTGAATTATTTTGGGGGTGAGCGAAGCGTGATGTGCGTGTTTGCTTAAAGCTATTAATCACTGGAATAAAACCACTAAGAACATTTTGCTAAATAAACACAATCTCTTTAAATGTCAAGAAAATAAAAAACAACATTAATAACCCTAAGAAAATTGCACTATAAACAAACCATAAATGCACCAATAAGGCAACCAAAATGCCTGAGATACATGTACACACATATCTAAAAATGAACATTTTGTCATTTACTCACCCAAACCTGTATGACTTTCCATTGTGGAACACCAAACAGATGATTAGCAGAATGTCTGAGCAGCTCTCTTCCATAAAATGAAAGTGGATGGGGACCAGGGGCTGCAAAAACACACAAAAAAAGCACCATAAATGCATCAAAAGAAGTCATTTCAACTTGTGCGCTATATTCCAAGTCTTCTGAAGACCATTCAACAGCTTGGCATGAGAAACAGTCCGAAATTTAAGTTGAAATATGTAAAAGAGCACTCAGGACATTCTGCCTAATATCTCCTTCTGTGTTCAATCATACCGGACCGAAACATGAGGGTGAGTAAATGACGACAATTTTCATTTTGGGGTTAACAAATCCGTTATGGAATTAGAGAGCTGCTGGCAGAAAAAGGGGAAATGCTAAGCCTATCAAACAGAAAGAGAAGCAGACTTATATCTTTGGGCAAAATCCACAAATAATCGAGCGCTCTCCTTTAATTGTGTGGGATTGTTTTGGTGCTATCTCTGAACCCTGGGAACTTCAGCCACTTCAAACTTCAGTCTCGTACTAAGCTCTATCGCTGAAAATGAGAAAATAAAGAGATAAGACAGAAATAGGCCTGTGCTCTCCATGGTAACCCTGCTGGAGAGACTCCGTCCACCTGCTACGATGGTGTCTGCAGTGAAAACTTAGCCTGTTTTTCTCAGAGTTCTCATGTGTCTTCACTTATACCTGCAATGAAACATAACAAGGTGATCAATACCATGAAGTTAAAGTAAAATCTATAATGTCACACCTTCATAATTCAGCACAGATATAAAGAGCAGAAAGGTCAGTGTGCACTAGAAAACATTGTGCCACTCAAATCACTGAACTAGAGCACAACATTGAGAATTAAACACTATGGAGTATTTGATTCTGAACACTTTCTGCTGTCAAACATCCTGATCATCCAGTCAAGCTTTATTTTCAAGAATGACTGACTGGCTGGCTGACTTAACATTATTCTGTACTTAATGTGTATACAGTACATATTACTTGGATATATGATGTTCTTAAAACTTTATACAAATTTAAGAGAATTTAAGTTAGGCCTCTTTTTGCCACTTAGATAAAAGGCAAAAAGTTTACCAATTTACCCTAGATTCATAAATGTAAAGGCATAGTTCAACCAAATATGAACATTCTGCCATTATTTACTCACACTCATGCTGTTCCTATCCTGTTTGAATTTCAAATAAATAAATTGTTTAGCTAAGTTTTCAATGGCAACAAACCCTTTTTTGGGGGGCCAAACAATTTACTTATTGATTTATTTGTAGCAAGCTGTTGCTCACGAAGTCATCATAGTAATGTAATTTTGTTGTTTACAAGTTGTAGAAGTATGCCAAAAATCGTGCAAAAGCCTTTATGCATTTTTAAGATATGAGCAATCAAACATAGTGGCCTTGTTTTTTTTGGGCCACCCTGCATATATATATATATATATATATATATATATATATATATATATTACACACACACTGGTGGCCAAAAGTTTGGAATAATGTACAGATTTTGTTGTTTTGGAAGGAAATTGGTACTTTAATTCATCAAAGTGGCATTCGGCTGATCACAAAGTATAGTCAGGACATTACTGATGTAAAAAACAGCACCATCACTATTTGAAAAAGTCATTTTTGATCAAATCTAGACAGACCCCATTTCCAGCAGCAATCAATCCAACACCTTATCCTTGAGTAATCGTGCTAAATTGATAATTTGGTACAAGAAAATCACTTGCCATTATATCAAACACAGCTGAAAGCTATTTGGTTCGTTAAATGAAGCTTAACGTTGTCTTTGTGTTTGTTTTTGAGTTGCCACAGTATGCAATAGACTGGCATGTCTTAAGGTCAATATTAGGTCAAAAATGGCAAAAAAATAAACAGCTTTCTCTAGAAACTCGTCAGTCAATCATTGAGGTGTACACTACAGTCTTCAAAGACAAAGGACAACTGACTCTAACAAGGACAGAAAGAGATGTGGAAGTCCAGATGTACAACTAAACAAGAGGATAAGTACATCAGAGTCTCTAGTTTGAGAAATAGACACCTCACATGTCCTCAGCTGACAGCTTCATTTAATTCTACCCGCTCAACACCAGTTTCATGTACAACAGTAAAGAGAAGACTCAGGGGTGCAGGCCTTATGGGAAGAATTGCAAAGAAAAAGCCACTTTTGAAACAGAAAAACAAAAAGAAAAGGTTAGAGTGGGCAAAGAAACACAGACATTGGACAACAGAAAATTGGAAAAGAGTGTTATGGATCTTAACCCCATTGAGCTTTTGTGGGATCAGCTAAACTGTAAGGTGGGTGAGAAGTGCCCGACAAGACCACACTGTCTTTTTCTAGAGCAGCCTGTATTTCTCCTGAGGTTACCTGTGGGTTTATCTTTGTATTCTGAACAATTCTTCTGGCAGTTGTGGCTGAAATCTTTCTTGGTCTACCTGACCTTGGCTTGGTATCAAGAGATCCCTGAATTTTCCACTTCTTAAGTGATTGAACAGTACTGACTGGCATGTTCAAGGCTTTGGATATCTTTTTATATCCTTTTCCATCTTTATAAAGTTCCATTACCTTGTTACGCAGGTCTTTTGACAGTTCTTTTCTGCTCCCCATGGCTCAGTATCTAGCCTGCTCAGTGCATCCACGTGAGAGCTAACAAACTCATTGACTATTTATACACAGACACAAATTGCAATTTAAAAAGCCACAGGTGTGGGAAATTAACCTTTAATTTCCATTTAACCCTGTGTGTGTCACCTTGTGCATCTGTAACAAGGCCAAACATTCAAGGGTATGTAAACTTTTGATCAGGGCCATTCGGGTGATTTCTGTTATCATTATTATTTAAAAAGGAGCCAAACAACTATGTGATAATAAATGGCTTCATATGATCACTATCCTTAAATAAAAGACAGGTTTTTTGCATGATCAGTCATATTTTCAAAATCAATGCCAACATTTAAAATTTTTGTGCCAGGGTATGCAAACTTTTGAGCACAACTGTATATACTGTATGTGCATATATAAATTAAATAAATTTCTAAATACAATTTATCCTGCCTACCATCTACTTTTGTGTATATTCCTTTTTACCCTATACTCAAAATCCTAAAAATTAAAAATTATGTTGTCATTTACTTAGACTGATCTCACAGTGAAAATGTAAACAGTACAATAGGTTGAATTTTCTTAAGGTAAAATCAGTCTGTGCTTACCAAAATGCAAAACACTTCCCCCAGTGGCCAAAAAAGTATATGCACATGTGAGCTCCATTTCCAGGTGAAATGTTCACAGAGGGGCGCCAAAAGTGAGTAGTGAAGCGAGTTGTTTTCAGCTGTACAGGATGTAATACAGTGAAGAAGAAAGCATATTTTATGAGCTGAAGCCCCTATCCCAAACCCAAACCTAACCATCAGTGGAGTAAAAATGCAATGTTAGAGGGAAAAATGCAACCTCTAAATCACGCTCTTCACGGATTAAGCAAACACGGCAACTTCCTGGTTTCAATGTGGGATCAGAACCCAGGTCTCCCACTCTGCTGATGCAGTACACTTCCGACATGCCACAAGCGAAGGTAAACATGCTGAAGTCGATGCAAAAACGTCTGACAGGAGATGCCACTTGTCAGTGAGTCCTTATAATTCGGATCCAAGGGTACTGGAACTCTCAGAAACAACATGCCAACTTCCCGAGTAATCTTGTTGTTGTTATTTACTTTTACAAAAATATGACTGACGAACTTCAGGCACGGGTATCTCATACATATGAGTTCAGAGACACGTGTGTTATGGTGTTTACCGAGACGTGGCTGACGGACACAGACGCGGATTCTATTTTGCATATTGATGGATTTGGAATACCTGTACGACTGGATCGTGACCCAGAAGCTACAGGGAAGCTACATGGAGGTGGTGTATGTTTTTATATTAACCCTTGATGGTGTAATAATGTGACTGGAGGAGAGGATTTGTTTACCATTGAGTTGCTGTCAGTATCGGTGAGACCCTTTTATTTTGCCCAGTGAATTTCCTCAGGTGTTCCTTACAGTGGTGTACATTCATCCTAAAGCAAATGCTAAAATTGCAATGAAACAGTTTTTTTAGTGATACAGAGACTTCAGTCTATTTCACCTGATGCTCTGTTTTTTGTTTTGTTTTTTCTTGGTCATTTTAATGACAGTGACAGTAAAAGGTCATTGAGCCACTTTGATCAGTACATCACTTGTTACACTCATGGGAGAAAAACTCTTGATCTCTGTTATGGTTCTCTCAAAGGGGCCTACAGGTCTGTTGTGGACTCTCCGTTGGGCTCCTCTGACCACAATATCGTGTATTCGTTTCCAAAGTATAAGATTTTACCACGCAGAAGAGATATAGAGATAAAGGTCCAGGAGTGGAATGAGGATAGTATAATGGCCTTACAGAGATGCTTTGATTGCACCCAATGGACTGTTTTTCAGGAATCATCAGAGAGTATCGATGATCTTACAGATGTGGTGTGTAGTTATGTTTCCTTTTTGACAATGTTGACAATGTAATTCCTACAAGGGTGGTTACCTGTTACTCAATAAGCCTTGGATTAATGGGGAACTTCGATATTTGCTATATATATCTGTTTCTCAACATCCGACATTCTTGTAACCAACTCAGAGAATTTCGCCTCCATGGAAGTGATCAATCGACGTATCACAGCACGTATACTCCAAGTCTGCAATGACCTTCGTCAGCATTGCCGACACATTCATCAATTCATGCCGTATTTCTTTCAGTTCACCGTCCAAATTGAGTCCGGGGCTTTCAGCCTCTTTCTCAGGGGTATCAGCTTGAGCACGTAAGCGTCTTTTAATGTCTCCAGAGCCCGAGGATTTTGAATTTTTTGACATATTGTCTTCCTAGAACAGTCAAGAATCAGGGTGTATCGAATCTCACCGGTTTATGACACAAATAGTAATAAAACTCGCCGTTCACACGTCCGCTCCTCGCATGGTGTCCTGATTTTAAAGTAAGCAGCATATTAATGACATCATTGCAGTTTTATTGAATCTGTAATTTCGTATTGTGTTGTGGTTCAATAATATTACTCCAAGTAGTAAAAATAGGCTGACCTCATTAAAACTGCTTCTAAGGTGATAGAAGTGCAACAAGTTCAGCTAAATGAAATGTATAACAAATGAGTCATAGAGAAAGTGCATACAATACTGAATTGTCCAAACCACTCACTTCACAAAGAATTTGTTCTTATGCCATCAGGGTGTAGATATAGAGTGCCGGGGGGAAGAACTAAAAGATTTAGAAACTCATTCATTCCTGTAGCAGTCAGTTGGTTAAACTCAGTGTAGTTTGTGACTTAACTATTTTAATAAGTTTTATATTATTTTATTATAGAAATTGTGAATTTTATTTGTGTATATCCTGATGAATCCATATTGCTCTTGACCTAAATATTGATCTCTTTTTGATTTTTGTGTTATGCTGACTTAATGTGATCCTTGTGCAAGTTAAATATCCCAAGGGATAAATAATAAACTGAACTGAATGGTGACTGAGGATGACTTAAATGTCTTTTTTATTTTTTTTTTATTTTGGTTCAACAGAAGAAAAAGTCATACAGGTTTGGAATGACATGAGGGTAAGTAAATGTTGGCAGAATTTTAATTTATGGGTGAACTATCCCTTTAAGTGAGACAATTTTTTTGCCTGTATGGTTTTGTATATACAGAGGGGGTTACCGTTTAAGAGAACACTATAGATTAGGTTCAATTGAGGATTCCCCCTCCAATCACAGCAGAGTGATAGACCGCACCACAGAGACCAAACACAATCAGAGTGAAATATGGATTCAATTTAGCCTTCTGTCCCTCCTGCATGAATATATATCAGCTATATTAAAATCAGAACAGCCCAAAATGATTAATAGTAAACAGCAAAAGAATTTCAATAAAGGAGAATCAATGTATTTCAGAGAAAAATCTGCTGGTAACAAGACCTTTATATGGTCTGACATCTGAGACCATCACTGTTTGACATAAACTTAGTTTTTTACATTTTAATGAATATTTGTCAATCAAAACTGAAGGCAATACATTACATACTGGGATACTCAATCAGCCGTGGCAGAACATCATTTCACACCGAGTTACGGTCTGTTATTGATTTTCTAACCAGAGATGTATTTCAGCACATAAATGACACTGGGTTTGTACTCCTCATTTATTACACTCCTGGGCTTGTAAATTGCTTAAGCAAATGTAATCATCTTTTTCAGTAAGGTGTGAGTTTTATCACCTGTGATCTGCCACATAAAATCTGAACCTCAGACGGCACACATAGTTCGTTTGCTGGACGTCTGATTCATATTGCGCACACAAATGCAAAGCAATTGCCAAAAATCGCAAGATGCAATTCGATTGTCCGACTGCAATGCAATTTCTGGTAGTTGGGGCATACATTTTATTTATATAGTCTATGGCATCTAAAAGGTTATATTATGCATTGATATTATGGTCATTTTAAAACTGGTAAATTGTTACACTAGTACTTTATTGTATGCAATTTCCTATTGGGTCTTATTGACCAACTGAGCAATTTTAGCACATACTGTATGCTTTCACTAATGTTTAAAAAACATTTTTTTCTCCCAGCAGAATAAACAGATAGTTAAACTAAATTTGTTGCTGCCATTTTCACAGATATATTAGGCTTAAATAAGACTCTAATTAACATGAAGGAAAAACAATTGATGGTCCAACCAACATAATCTCAAAGGCAACCTCCCCAGCATCCGTTAGTAACATCTCATAAGTAATTTGTCTCATGGAAACCAAATGCTGCTAAATGAAAATAAAGCTATAATTCTCAATGAAATGGTAAAAAGGTAAAAATTATTTGGGGGTCTGGTATTGATAGCGGTGGAGACTAAAGTGATACTAAATTCTAAAAGCTTTTTGAAGAGAAAAATGCAGTAACAGCTGGTCACTTCATGCATTTTCACTGATCACAAAGCAGTATGAACATGAAAAGTCCAAGTGTAAATGGTTTCAAGATACATTTGAGACAGATCACATCTGGCTTATAGGCCACGTAAATTTTACTTGTACAATACATAACTACATCAGCATATGGAAATTTGGGAGTCCAGAGACCACCAATAATATGGCACATATCAGCAGTTGCATTTTCTCTTTTTTTTTTTTTTATTACCGCAAAGGAATTTTAGCCGCCTACTGTTTTACATTTTTATGAGTCAAGTGAAACAAAATTTGGTCACACTTTATATTAGGTGGCCTTAACTACTATGTACTAACATTTAATACATACAAGACTATGTATTTACTGTGTAACTACACATTGTTCTGCAAAATTCCCCCATTTATTGCTACTGCGGTTGAGGTACGGGTAGGTTTAGGAGTAAGGGTAGGGTTAGGATTAGGTTTTGGGGTGAGGGTTTGTGGTAAAGTTGTACCCACAGTGTAACTAAAAATGTAATTAAATTCAAGTACTTTAAATGTAATTAAAATGCAACAACATGTATGTACATTGTATCAAATAGTTAAGTACATAGTAGTTAAGGCCACCTAAAGTGGGTCCCAAAATTTTGCTGCCCAGCATAAACATCCTCACGGAAGTGAACTCTGTAATACTTACATATAGTGCAGGAATAACAAGTCAGACTTATGATCGTTTTGCGTTCACAGTAATTTCAGTTTTTACTCTGAAACACTGTTTTCAGATTCCTAACATTATCGTTTTCCAAAGTATGCTGCACTAGAGAGTGACATTTTCAAATGAAATTGGTATTTGTAATCTGTTTTTGTTTGAAATCACTTTTCAAATTCCTCAGGTCATCTTTTTCCAAAGTATGCACTTGCAGTACTAGAGAGCGTTTTCTTAAGTCTTCATTTTCAGTGGAGAAAACTGCTGTTCCAGTGTGGATGAGATGCATAGATGTAGCGAAATCAATGTGTTTTTCAATGAAAATGTATAAGTAAACTGTTTTCATAATAAAAAAATAAAAAAATAATAAAAAAAAATACTGATATTATTATTTTCCTAACGTTTTCAAAAGGCTCCATTTTCGGTTGAGGAAAACGCTGTTCCAATGTGCACAAGACGCATAAATGAAGCAAAATCAATGTGTTTTCAAACAAAAATGTCTTTGTAATATGATTTCATTTAAAAAAAAAAACACTGTTTTCAGTAGTGTTGGGTTCGAGTCCATCTTAGTCGTGTCCGAGTCCAAATGGGGCCGAGGTGGACTCAAGACCGAGTCCATAACAGGCCGAGTCCGAATGAATCCGTTCAAGAATCTGAATTAAAATTGTAAATGTAAAGTCAACATCAATATTTTAAGCTTATTTTAACCTTCACAACTAAGAAAAACAATTTGTCAATATAAATGCAAAAAAACCAAATGATTCGTATCCTGCTGAACAGACTTCAAAGTGGTTTCAGAATGAAAGTATATGCTTTAGGTGTATGAAGACAAAACTGTCCTTCAACACACTTCTTATTGCGTTCTGTTGACTTTTTCAATTATTTATTGATATTTCCCCTCCACTCAAACATAGACTAAAGAAAGTGAAAGCTGCATTAGTCATTACAACCAGAGTAATTATTATTTCAAATTTTAATTTAGTTTTTTTCTACCTAATTTTCAGTTTGTCCATTCAGTTTAGTTTTATCTAAAATTATGGGTGATATACATTAAATGTAATTAAATACATTTAATGTGTTAATAAATGGTAATATTAAAACATTTAATAATGTCCATAAAATTAAATACAACAATATAAAATAAAAACAGAAAAGATCAGATACCATTAAACTTCTCCCCTCATTCGTGTTCTTCATTGTATTTTCTGATTTTTTTGCCATTGAAACGCAAGTGCCAGCTTTACAGGTAACACACAGAGGTTGCACTACAAGTATGTAAGGGACTGAGTTGTACAATTTCCATCATGGTGTATTTAATCCATCATATTAATTTAAATGTCCCTGATATGTTGTAAATTTGATTTTGTCTCGATATAATCAACCTTTTCAGTTAGAAATGATTTTGCGTATGATAGTACTAACTGTAGAGAGCTCATCAATATGAACACAAAGCCAAATCCTGGACATTTAGAGGCAATTTTGAAATCCCGGACGGATGCTTTTTTCAGGTCTGAAAAAGAGGACATGTAACCCTATGTTACATTATTTTTTGTTTGTTTGTTTGTTTTTCATTGCATCACAAATGTCATGGACTCTGGGGGAAAAAAAAAAAAAAAAAACAAGTCCGAAAGGCTAGAGTCCGAGTAAAAATGCATCCGAGTCCGTGACAAATCCAAGTCCATTAAAATTGGACTCGTGACTCGAGTCCAAACTCGAGTACCCCAACTATGGGGTACCTAATGTTATCGTTTCCCAAAGTATGCAGTTATGGAGAGTGTTTTTAAAAGTCTCCCTTTTCGGTAGAGGAAAACAAGGTTCTAGTATGGATGAGAGGTGTAATAGTAAAATGAATGCATTTTCAAACGAAGCGAAAACTTAGAAGTAATCTTTTTCCAGTTTCCTGAAGTTATCAATTTCAAAAGTATGCAGTAATGGGGAGCGTTTTCAAAAGTCTCTGTTTTTGGTAGAGGAAAACGCCGTTCCAGTGAGGACGAGAGGCATAAATGTAGCAAAAACAATGTATTTTCAAACAAAAGCATATTAGTAATCCGTTTTTGTTTGAAAACACAATTTTCAGTTTCCTAAGTTATCGTTTTCCAAAGTATGCGGTTCTAGAGAGCATTTAGGAAGTCTAGGTTTTCAATAGAAGAAAACGCTGTTCCAGTGCAGATGAAAGGTTTTTTTTTCCAAATGAAAACATTAGTAATCAGTTTTCATTTGAAAACACTGTTTTCAGTTAACTAATGTTATCTTTTTCAAAGTATGCAGTATTAGAGTGTTTTCAAAAGTCTCCATTTTTGGTGGAGGAAAATGCAGTTCCAGTATGGATGAGAGGTGTAAATGTTGGAATATATATGTGTGTTTTCAACTGAAAACATATTAATGTGGACTTCTGCCAAAGTGCAAATAGGCCCAAAAAGGTTTGATAATTTTTTTTTGAATGTGACTTCATGTTTCAAAGTGAATCTTCAGCTGGAATTAACGAAGACATTAATACCCCAGTGTACCGTGGGAAATTGTGTGGCTTAGTGAAGGTATTAGTGCTATGACGTGTCTCAGTTGTCGTGGGACATTTCTGTGACTGTCATCTCATTCTCGATAATGACCTAATATCACACATTCTGCCGTTCCCAGCAACTAAGTAATGCACTATGATAATTACTTTAGGACCTTAAAGCATCATCTAAATAACAGTTCAGGATTTGCATGAATCAAATTAGTCATTTTACAAATACATACATTGAGTTTATTCATAAGTCAGTAGTGAATTTGGAGCAGTCAATGTTATCAATATGCATGGTGTCGCTATTATGTGGTTTATATGCTTGACTGGTACAATGACATTAGTTGTTTTCACTCCAAATGAGAAAGGAAAAAAAAAAGAAAAAAAAAATGACATCAAAACATAAAACCAATATACTTTTAGGAATACCTTTTACCGTCCCTCCCAAATTCAATAAGCCCTTTTTCAATAAAAATGCCAATTGTTTTAATGCACAGCGAATACAAAAAAAAAAAAAAAGGATAAAATTTACTTTTATGAAAAAAATAAAATAAAATCATATATACAAACCTCTGTACATAAATGTGTATATATATTGAGGATAAAATGATCACGTAAAAATTATTATGCATTGATTTTGTCACCAAAAAATTTATATTCTGTCACAATTTTCTCACCCTCATGTTATTCCAACCCTGTATGTCTTTTTCATTTTGTATTCCACAGAAGAAAGAAAATTATACAGGTTTGGAACAACTAAATGACAGAATTTTCATTTTTAGATAAACTAATCATTAATAATAACGTTGATAAAACAATCTTCTGGCCATATTCCAGCCCACAGCCAAATCTCCATCCATTGTCAAGTGGAATTTCAGAAGTTAAATATGCACCATCTGCCAAAAACACCCAGAAATATCAGACTCCAGTTGCATCTATATTTGCTCTTGTCTGGCGAGGAGTCAGCTGATTTTCTGACGCCTGTACTGCTACTAAATAAACTGCACTTTGCAGCTTGTATTATCACATGTTGGCGCTTTGAGGGGTGATCTGGCAGTGGACAGCTACCTCTGAACACAGAATAATCAGCCGTTACAGAGGAGCCGAGATGAGGTATTCATCACGAATGCTGTCAGGGATGTTGACAGAAAATCATTGGAAGAGGGGAGCGACACTTATGTCTCTGTTTGGCAATGCTGTCTTCTCGCTTATTGGACGATTCCCGAGTCGATGGACGTCTGCTTCCGAGTGGTCTTTGGAGGGGGAGGTGGAGGAGTCTTGCTAGGTAAGGGGGGTGGAAGGTGCTGGAACAGTGAAGAGAAGAGAGGTTTTTAAAACTCAACTCTATCAAGACTTTTCAAAAACCAACTGAATATATTAACTAGATTTTTACATCTTCAATTTAAGTCTATGAGATTTTTTTCGCCCATTCTTTTGTCAGTCAGATGAAAATTTGAATCTGATGGTTTAGAAAAGTAACAGCACACTTCTCAGCAAGCCCCATTTGAGGTACTGGAGGTGCAGGAGTTACACAGTTCAACAAAGTTCAGTACTTAAGTGTTTATTCGCATGTCTAACCCTATGTAGATCAGTAGCAATTGTTATAGTGATGTTTGCATTAAAAAAGGACCATTGATGGTCATTTAAAAATAATAAAAAATGAAGAGCGTGCAATAAACTGTTTAATAAAAAGGGCTGTAAATGTCTTTGATGTATGTGAAACGCCATGGACATGGTTATACCCGTGGGTGTGGTGGAGGTGGAGGGGGTGTGGTTGGACTGGCCCTGTCTGAGTTGTCCATCAGGTTTCCATAGTCTCCGATGCTGCTTTTGACAGGAAGTGGGGGTGGAATTTCGCACTTATCTCCATAACCCATCCCATTGAGCTCTAGATCTGTAAAAAACAAACATGTTTATCATACATGGTTTATCAGCACATCATACTTAATCATATACATAACAGCACCATCTAAGGTTTGGACACACCACCTCATTCTTTATTATTCATATTTGTTCCACATTTAAGAATAATAGTTACAAAACAAATTGCATATTTGACTGGCTGGTTTCCTTTCCCTGTCTGGCCCAACTCATGCATAAACAGAATAAATAAAAAAAGTTCAATTTAAGATTCAGTTAGAAATAGATACGCTGCCAAAAGTTTTCAAATGATTCTATTCAAAAATAATTTCAATCATTTAAGTATAAGCCTTTAGATCAAAAGTTTTTTAAGATATTAAGAAACAAATTCAATCAAGTGTTTTCAAACTTTCCACTGGTAGTGTATATGAGCCACCTATTAGAGTAAACCATTTACATTAATAGGGTTTCTGCAGAATTTTTAAAATAAAATTTAAGACTTTAAGACCTTTTTTTCAAGACCTCAACAAATAAAATTAATACCGTATCCTCATACCAAAACAAACCAACACAATCTCAAAATAATCATGTATCACAGACTCTTACTTAAACAGGAGCACACATTCAACATGGCCTTAACGTTGCTTATCAGTAAAACAGGGTAGGCTATATGCAAGTTTAAAATACTCAAGAGAAGTTTTCCACATATACACTATATTGCCAAAAGTATTCGCTCATCTGCCTTTAGACGCATATGAACTTAAGTGACATCCCATTCTTAATCCATAGGGTTTAATATGACGTCGGCCCACCCTTTGCAGCTATAACAGCTTCAACTCTTCTGGGAAGGCTTTCCACAAGGTTTAGGAGTGTGTTTATGGGAATTTTTGACCATTCTTCCAGAAGCGCATTTGTGAGGTCAGACACTGATGTTGGACGAGAAGGCCTGGCTCGCAGTCTTCGCTCTAATTCATCCCAAAGGTGCTCTATCGGGTTGAGGTCAGGACTCTGTGCAGGCCAGTCAAGTTCTTCCACACCAAACTCGCTCATCCATGTCTTTATGGACCTTGCTTTGTGCACTGGTGCGCAGCCATGTTGGAACAGGAAGGGGCCATTCCCAAACTGTTCCCACAAAGTTGGGAGCATGGAATTGTCCAAAATCTCTTGGTATGCTGAAGCATTCAGAGTTCCTTTCACTGGAACTAAGGGGCCAAGCCCAGCTCCTGAAAAACAACCCCACACCATAATCCCCCCTCCACCAAACTTCATAGTTGGCACAATGCAGTCAGACAAGTACCATTCTCCTGGCAACCGCCAAACCCAGACTCATCCATCAGATTGCCAGATGGAGAAGCGTGATTTGTCACTCCAGAGAACACGTCTCCACTGCTCTAAAGTCCAGTGGCGGCGTGCTTTACACCACTGCATCCGACGCTTTGCATTGCACTTGGTGATGTATGGCTTGGATGCAGCTGCTCGGCCATGGAAACCCATTCCATTAAGCTTTCTACACACTGTTCTTGAGCTAATCTGAAGGCCACATGAACTTTGGAGGTCTGTAGTGATTGACTCTGCAGAAAGTTGGCGACCTCTGCGCACTATGCGCCTCAGCATCCGCTGACCCCGCTCTGTCATTTTACGTGGCCTACCACTTCGTGGCTGAGTTGCTGTCATTCCCAATCGCTTCCACTTTGTTATAATACCACTGACAGTTGACTGTGGAATATTTAGTAGCGAGGAAATTTCACGACTGGACTTGTTGCACAGGTGGCATCCTATCACAGTACCACGCTGGAATTCACTGAGCTCCTGAGAGCGGCCCATTCTTTCACAAATGATTGTAGAAGCAGTCTGCATGCCTAGGTGCTTCATTTTATACACCTGTGGCCATGGAAGTGATTGGAACACCTGAATTCAATTATTTGGATGGGTGAGCGAATCCTTTTGGCAATATAGTGTATATCACATTAAAATTGGTTTATGTAACATTATATAAATAGATACAAATTAGAGGTGGACTGATATTGGATTGTGCTCAGTGCTCGAAGTGGGCAGATACTCACCATACGCAGTACCTGCACTTCTCTGATTTTTCTTGTGTACCACCGGTATGATGTAATGTTTTTATTTAATTTAAGTCAGTGATTTGATGAGGCCCGCCAATCACGTTTACCTGACCTTCCAAAAGATTTGATAAAATCGCAGTAAATATCCAAGCGCTCGCTGCGCAAAACTCAGCGGTGAGTTTAACAACACTCAACATGTGCAACAATAGTAGCTGCGGTCATCAAGCGTTCCGTGGTGCAGTTCCAGTTAGCTTTTTATTCTCCATTCTTTTCTGTAGTGCTTGTAAATAGATTATGTGAAGTGTCACTGAACTTGCCTATGCATATATCCTGACAGTGTTTGGTTCTACATACAGATCTGGGTCAGCGTTAGGGTTGCTCCGATACCAAAATTTTGGGGTCAGTATGATACCAGCCCTGGTACCTCGGTATCGATACTATAATCAACAAATTAAAAAGTCTCAGATTTCTGATGAAATTACACAGAAAATTACTTGATTAAAAGAACTGCATAAAGTCTCACAGACACAAATTATGCGTTTTCCGTTTAAATTTTTCTGGATTCCATATTAAATATTTTAATTCAA
This sequence comes from Myxocyprinus asiaticus, assembly GCF_019703515.2. Classification (NCBI taxonomy): domain Eukaryota; kingdom Metazoa; phylum Chordata; class Actinopteri; order Cypriniformes; family Catostomidae; genus Myxocyprinus; species Myxocyprinus asiaticus. Next base: position 40,672,780 of record NC_059375.1, read on the forward strand.
TGTTACAATCAAATGGTGTTTAATCAAATTGATACATACAGCTTTAATCAAATAAAAATATTTTTTTTTTGTTTTTTATATTTACCAAAAAATTGCAATTTTATTTTTGGTAAATTAAAATGCTGCACAACAGAGCTAGCTTCACAGTATTAATTAAAACATTAATGGAAAGAATTTTTTTTTTATTACCTGTGGTACAAGGCTGCTGTGGCTGAATCACAACATGCTAATAAAACACTTGCATTCGTGATATTGCTTACAGATGATAATAACAATAATAATAATAATAATAATAATAATAATAAATATAGCCTATATATAACCTATTTATAGCATGGTAGAGACATGTACTTCACACATGTACACAACATTTCATTAATTTGTTATTAAACATTGCAAGAGTCTTCATATGAACTGGTGATTGAATCAAAGTATCGGTTTTATGACTAGCGGATTTGTAAAACATTATTTTAGCGTTAGCGATAAATAATAGTAAACTGTAATTCTGTCATCTTTTGACATATCAGTGTGAGATTTTGCACAGAACTTCAGAGTGATGTCATCTTGAAGCCTGTTAGGTTGGAAAAACATTAGTCAAAAGGACATTAGATTTTTCTGGACATATGGCTATAGAGACAATGTGTACATTTACATAAATGCACACCTTTCAGCCACTTTGTATTGTATTCATTTTTGCTACAAATTAAATTGAAAGACATGTATCCTACACATACATACCGAGTTTCAAGTCAATTGGAGCTATGGTTCAGGAGGAGTAGATTTTTGTAGTTTTGGACAAATTTGTATTGTACAGGAAAATCAATCATGGTGGACTTTATGGGTTCTAGAGGCTTTTTTGTTCCTAATTAGAAATGAGGCATATATACCAGGTTTCAGAAATTTTGGACTTATGGGGTGGAAATGGCATCACTTTGAAAATGGACAAATTGTGGCGTGGCTGTAGCGCCACCTATAGGCTCACGTAGGCCATTTTTGGTGTGGTAGTTACCCGTGGCCAGGTGGCCAGGTGCTACTACCACAGTATCAAGGTGCCAAATTTCAAAACTTTTTACCAAGGAGATCTCGAGTTATTGGGCAATTTAGAGCTACAGGAATAATAAGAATAGTAAGAATACTAACAAAAACAATAGGTTTCCTCCTACCGGAGGAATCCTAATAATAATAAGAAGAATACTATTAAAACATCCATTTAATATTATAGAATTGTTTTTATGAATATTATTGCTACTTTTTGAATATTCAATTTGTATACATTAGTTATATTTTTCTGTCTTCACTTTCACGCACCCAGTTGAATAGAGCTATCATTTAAGGGGGACTTTTATTTTGACAGACCTTTGAGTTCTTCCTGTTTTTACTGATAAGTTATATCAAGATTCCCATTAATGCTGGGATACTCTCATCGTGAATCTTGAGCTGAACTCTCCGAGCTGAACCAGAGGAGTTAATTTAAGTGTTAACAGCCTGTGGCATGGGGAGCGTGGTCATACGTTGCTCTGCGGGAGAGGGAGAGCGGTAAGGCTCGTCGCCTGGGTTGTGATTACTCTAACACCTGTCTCTAATTATAGTGAAGGTGGAGGGAGAACTGAAAAGGCACCCCAGCCTCTCAGTGTTGGAGAGAGAGCAACATGATATGTCTTCTAAGAGTGTGAAGAGTTTATATTACTGAGAACCTGTTTGTGTGTATGTTGGCCACCAAGAGCCCTTTTTGTTTCTATTCCTTGTGATGCTGAAAGAGTAATACAAATACTCACATTGACTTTTCACTGTCTCTTGACTCCTCCATTGCCCATGAACTCAAACTATCACACAGCCATTTATACTCTAAACACACTGCATGAAAATTAAGCACCAGTAGTGTGTGTTGCATTTGTGCGAGTGTGCGTGCGTGTGTGTTTGTGAAGCAGCTGACAGAACAGAGTGGCACCTCTTGTTCATTCTGTAGCATGCAGCGCATGTGACTGTATAATATTTAAATTACATCCTTCTGCCATTTAATGATCACACTTCAGTTTTGGAAAACTGAATTTAAGACATTTTAAGACTTTAAGGATCTGCGGGAACCCTGATTAAGTGAAAAAATAAGTCTGCACTACAAACTACTGGAATTAGAAATGCATTTAAAAGCAACTGCCCCATAATTTTGATATTGAAGACTTGTTACCATGTTATAACACATGAATACGTATGCTATAAATACACATATAACATGTTTATTAAGGTGTAATAACATTGTCATAAGACTTCAATATCAAACTTATGAGGCATATGCTTTTGAAAACACTTTCTGACTTTAAACTCCAGTTGTGGGCCACAAAATGAAGCCACTGTCTGCGGCTTGAGGCAGCCTGTGCGTTCATTCTCTACGGGATAAAGTAGAACTCTATTATCTGAAAGAGTTACATTGAAATCTCAGCACAGATATGATGACATAGTGTGTAAACTCTGAATTCAGACAGTGGGCTGAACCCATGGGAGAGTAAACGCCCAACAAACCCTGAATCCATTATGGATCTTAACACGCAGTGAGTGGGATACAAGAGCAGACATGCTTTATCTGAGTTATTTAACACCTCTGCACTCTCCCAGAACTCCCTGTTTAACATCAGAACATTACCTTTATGTGTCATCACACTGAGACATAATAACAAGTGTGCGTATACAGGGCATCTTAGTTCACTTTGTTCTAATTTAAGCTTGAAAATATCAGGGAATTTTCAAAATAGGGATTTCTATGGCTCAAAAAGGCATGGGAATTATTCTAATATTTAAAAAGTAATTTAATTTCCAATAGTAAACTAATTTTTCTAGTTATTTTCAGGTCTAAAATCTTTTATCAGTCATGCTCTCTACTGATGAAGTTACTGTTTACAAACAAACGCTCAGCTCCGGCAATTCTGGGTTCTTTTGGCAGCCCAGAAATCAACTGCTTTCAATGGGCAATTCGCCCAAACGGTGCTTTTTGTGGGGTTGAAACGCCCTGCTTCTTTAAATTTTCATCAGGATAAACCCAATATTTGACAATATATGAAATTTCACGGACCATAATTATTTTTTTTAATTTTATTTTTTTCCCTTTTTTCACCCAATTTGGAATGTCCAATTCCCAGTACGCTTTTAAGTCCTCGTGGTCACGTATTAATTCGCCTCAATCCGGGTGGCAGAGGATGAATCCCAGTTGCCTCTGCGTCTGAGACCATCAACCAGCGCATCTTATCACGTGGCTTGTTTAGAGCGTTGCCACAGAGACATAGCGTGTGTGGAGGCTTCATGCCACCCACCGCGGCATCTGCGCTCAACTCACCATGCACCCCACCGAGAATGAACCACATTATAGGGACCGCGAGGAGGTTACCCCATGTGACTCTACCCTCCCTAGCAACCGGTCCAATTTGGTTGCTGGCTGTCTGACCTGGCTGGAGTCACTCAGCACGCCCTGGGATATGAACTAGCGAACTCCAGGGGTGGCAGCCAGCGTCTTTTACCACTGAGCTACCCAGGCCCCCTCCACCATAACTGTTTATCCCACCAGCTCTAATAAGACACATTTGCCCTGCAGCTGCTGTGTTACACTTTTAGGTGTAATGAACCTACACATGTCTTACTTATTGAAGGAATTTAGCTTTTAAAATTCTTATTGAGTAATCATACAGTAAATGACTGGAAATGCATGCTTTATAAAGTGTAGGAACTCTGAAAATGTGAGATCAGTGTGAAGTATGTAACATACTGGATACAGAAAGTAAGCTGAACTGTAGTTTGGGTCGGGGGGTGATAGGGGGTGGGATGGTGGGCGCTGTGGAGTTGGCTGGTACTCCTGGGGAGACGGAGAGCCTCTTCTCGCCCAGCAAGTTGATGACCTGGCTCTTCGGTCTCTGGGGTCTCAACGGACTGATCTAAGGAGAGGAGAATATGATAAAAAGATACAACATTAAGACTGATCTCTCCTGGAGGAGGGATGATGATGACCACGGAACTACAGGCAAAAAAAGAGAGCCGACAAATGCTATTTAAACAAAAGTCCTTAAATTATCATGACCATTTCCCCCCAAAAAAGGAGTGGGCATGAACTTAGAAGTCCCAGTTACAATGACACACCCCTAATATGGAGATATTGACAGTCACAGCATCTAAGATTTAAAAATGTTTAATAATGTACAGCTTTAGAAACCTATATATATATATATAGGATTCCTTCATATAATAAACATATTTGTATAGATACTTTTTATGGATTTTCATAGGTTTAATAAAAAAAAAAATATGTTTTAGAACCCCTAACCTACCCCTAAACCTAACTACTTAACAATCTAAAAAAACATATCTCAGTACTGTATCCCCATATAATGCAAGTGAATGGTGGCCAAAACTTTGAAGCTCAGAAAAGCACATAAAGGCAGGATAAATGTAATCCATAAGACTCCAGTGGTTTAATTAATGTCTTCTGAAGCGATCCAATCGGTTTTAGGTAAGAACAGACCAAAATATAACTCCTTTTTCCCAATAAATCTTTCAAGCTTGATTACACTTTGATCTGCGCATGTGTCACGCACTGGGAAGTGTAATCGAGCTTGAAATCGTGCCTAGAGATAGCAATTATATGTTACATTTTAGTCTGTTCTCACCCAAAACTGATCAGATCACTTCAGAAGACATGGATTAAACCATGGATTACTTTTATGCTGCCTTTATGTGCTTTTTGGAGCTTCAAAGGTTTGATCACCATTAACTTGCATTGTAAGTTTGTGTTCAGCAGAAGAAAGAAAGTCATATACATCTGGGATGGCATGAGAGTGAGTAAATGAGAGAATTGTAATTTTTGGGTGAACTTTTCCTTTTGACTTAGTAAAACTATATAATCCTTTGAAACAAGTTGAACACAGCACCAGAAATCACACAGAATAAAATGAAAACGCTATAATGTCAAATTAGGTAAATGGGTCAACTGCATTAAATAAATGTGATGGCATTGAACATTTAATTAAACTCATTGATTATAACTCAACCGATTCATTTAATGAATTCTTAAACATTTTAACGTCTCTAAAGATGTTCATACAAAAATGTATTTATGTTTTAGATGCTGTTCATATATAAACACATTAACATTGTATGTTTCAGTGTCTTTGCAAACGTAAGCAAATGTATGTCTGCTAGAACCACAATTTACATATGAATACCTACGAACACTCATGAGATCACATTGTGTTTCTATACATCAGGACTATAAAGAACGGCCATTTAAACTGCAGCCATGGAAATGAAAACAAATAGTCCAGAGTGGATACATTCAGAATGGAAAATATGTTCATTAATAACAAACAAAATATTAAAGAACAGCAACTGAAACAGCTTCCGATCATTTACATGAGGATACAGGTTTGTATAGTAATTTGCATAATTTAATATATTATTCAATCTGCTTGCCAGCTGCAAATGACCGTTATTAATAGGAGATCAGTATATTGTGCTTTACAGGCAAATTCTCAGTGGAATAAATCATTGTGTTTCTCCCTGGACTCGCCAACAAGGTTTTATCTGCCTATTTTCAATATGTTGTCTATGTAGTGAATTAATTGTTCTTTCTGGAGCAACTTCAACAATGCTTGAGTTGCATGTTGCAGTATTCACTGCAGTTCAGAATCAAGGATTCATTGGCATATACTGTATGACTTTGACATATACAAATATTGTTTGGAATGAGACAATAACAATGGAAAAGGATTTTTCGTAATGAAAGATGAACTAAACTTGTTTGCTTTCAATGTGACAGATTAATTGAGTGGCAAATCAGACATTTTTCAGGTCTCTTTTGTCATTTCAATGTGAATTGTAGAGGCCAGAGCCTTGCAGAAAAGGTGAAGGTCATTGTGATTAATTATAAAACACAAACTGTTCTCTCAAAGGTCCAGGGCAGAGTCATTATGTACTTCAGTCTCCTTTTATTCAGATCAGTGAGGTTATTGTATGTGCGTTCACAATACTACATTAGTCAGTGAGGTCAATAACTGGGTCAATGACTATGAATGGGTCAATTTATTCATATTATGGGCCTCTTCATATGTCATTGTATTGTTTTATTCTAAAACAGCTCCATCATATTTGGCTTTAATATTCACAGAGCTTAAAAAGGGCTCAAAGAGTACAACTCACACACAGAAAAAGAAAGAAAGAAATTTGCATTAGGATCGACTGACTGAGATGGAAAGCAAACATTAATTTATGTACAGGTTTTTTCGTCTAACTAGTTGGGATTGCGACAAAATATTTGGCCTGACACTAGGTTTCTATTTTGGTCGTGGTGTGCTGGACAGCTCTGCTCACAGTGATTTATTATTGGTCTAAAATCATACACCATGTTGTCATGCTATTTTTGATTTTGAATGCAAATGCGAAAAATCATTTAGATGACATTTGAGAGCTTAATTTCAAGGATTTCAGTCAATAATAGCTTACATTTTTTCTGTTTCTCACACAAATCTATTTTTTTTTTTATCTTCAGAAGACTTGGAATATAGCAGACCAGACATACAGACTACTTTTATAGTGTTTTTTTTTGTCCTTTTCTGAGCTTGACAGTTGTGGTCACTATGTAATGTCATTGTACGAAAAAGAGCTGTGTGAAGATTCTTAAAAAATTCACCTTTTGCATCCCACAGGAAAAAATAAAATAAATAACAGCGTACAGGTTACGAATGACATGAGAGTAAAACATAACAGAATTTTCATATTTGGATGAACTACTCCTTTAAACATCATATATGTTCTAATTGGGTGTGATTTTGTTGCTTCAAGGAGCATTTTCGCTTTTAGTGAGGATGGAAAAACGGCTTGCAGCTGAAATATATGTCTATTCTATGGCTAAGAGGTAATAAATTCCCAATATATTGTTCAGATTGAGAATTTATGCTGATGAATTGATTCAAGTATTTGACATAAAAGATTGAATTGAGGTTTATTTTTATATATGGTTAAAAAAAATGGCTTCTTAAAGGTAAAAAATGCCCTTAGAAATCAATTCCAGGGGGCAAATATTTATCCTTAATGGATAAGTTAATAGTTAGAACTAGGGATATGCATGAGTAATTGAGTACTCGTTCTGCACCAGCTAGTCAAATATTAAAAACACTACTTGAATATTGCAAAAATTACTTTTCTTTGTGCATTTGCCTGCCGTGAGCAGCGCTGAATACTGTACTTTACCTCTGGATCTCTTACCAAATCTCGCGTTACAACTGAGCCCATTGGAGGGCTGTGAATGAGTGTCATTGAGGTGTTGGATGAGAGAAGATATAATGGCGTCAGTGCTTTTGAAAGCAAAGCCTATTGCTGCACTAGCAATACTTGTAATATTTTACAATTTCTTTTTAAATTCTACTCTATTGGTATTCGGTGATTGTTGAAGTCAGGCATAACAGACAAGGATGTACTTTTATTTTATAAAGAAACTGCAAAGCGGTACGAGAAACTCTGAAGCTTGACCAGTATGTGTGTATGTGCGTTAAATCTCTTAACATGGGTAAAGTACATTTTATGAAAAGCCAACTTTAACCACTTATATTTCTGAATAAAAACATGTGAATTGCTAAAATGTGTTAGCCTTTACATAGACTAAGTTTTTTTATATACAGTATGTGCATTACTCTAATTTCATCAGAATTGGTTTCTATGATTCTAAGCTCCGGGTGAGTGCAAATGTTTTTAACTTTTTTATTTCAAGTTTATTAATACATATTTGTTGATTTCATTTCCCCCCCCCTTGAGAAAAGCAAAGTTGGTTGTAGTAGTCACCCTATTTTTAAACTGTTCAAGTATAAATGACATGTACGTGTCATACTTGTTATTTTAATTTATGAGTAACTTATTAATCTTTTTTTTGTGGGTTAGAGTACTTGACTACAAAATCACTTGAAAATCCCCATCCCTAGTTAGAACATTAATTAGTGTTAATCAGTGGGTGTGTACGGATTTGGAGATGTCTGTGTTTACAAGGGCACTCACAGTCTCTGACAGTATAACGGCCTCGTTGGACTGTAGGGGAATATCTGCAGCCTTCAGCTCCTTATCAAAGATCTCCTGATGTTTACTGTTACGTTTCTCTTTCTTTTTCTCCTTCTTCTCTTTCTCAGGTTCGTCTCGGTCCAGCTTGTCCTGTGACTTACAATGAAGCTTTTTTGGTAAGAGAGGCTCCAAGGCAAATCTATGAGATGAAAGAGAAAATGAAAGGGGAATAAAATGAAGAGGGAAAGAGAATCAATGAGAAAAAAGGTTGAGATTATTGAATAATGGGTTAATTTTTTGGTTAAAAATGAACAAATTGCCATTATTGATTGAGAACATAAACAATCAGTGTTCAAAACAATGTTCTTACCTTACCACAATTCACTATGTTAAGCCTATAAAAATGAATAAAAATATTTGTATTTTGAGCTGTCGGGTTCGATTTGGCGTGAAATCGCTGGCTTATGACGATCGTTCTTGCGTCATTACGTCATGTCCGCACACAGAGGAAAGAAGAGCCGGCTGTCTCATGTTCCGGCAGGAGAAACTAACTACGCTGTTTAACTCAGTTCAGTCACACTCACACAGTTCAGGACAGCATCGTTGCAGCATCGCTGTTTATCTATTATCCGTTTGGCGAAGTTGTTGGATATGTTTTCTGGTAGGGTTGTTGAAGCTTATATTGCTTGTCATGCTTCTATGAATCAAACATAACTCGTGCATTAACCGATCGCGATGTATCTGCGTTGTCCGGTGAAGTCACTGTGACATGTTTAAAATTTAAAATGTAATCATATTATTTTTACGTTTAAAGTGCATTTTTTCCCCTTCATTATTGAATCCTAAATTTATGTTATTGTGTGCATTGCATAGACTTGCTATTGTAGTAACTGAGGCTGGACAATATGGTATAAAAATAATAAAGTCTTCAATTGAACTCGTATCAGCCACATCACGAGTTTAACCTCTTAAATTGAAAATTATAGTACAATTCAAACATTAATAGTAGCTAAAACACTTAAATAATCATATTAAGATCTACTGGTGGTGGCTGAGGAGAGTCCCCTGTTCTTTATTTAAAAGTGCTTTGAGAATTCATTCAAATATGCAAATAAGAGTGTTGTTTATCTTCATCAAAGCAAATAATATTTCCATTTCAAATGTTTAATCGTATAACATAATATCAACATGAAAATAGCACGTTATGACTCTGGCTCCAGTCATGATCACACACAGGCGATGTCAAGGTAAGCTCAAATTGGGAGATTCATCCACTAGAAGAGCAGTGCCGAAACGCAACTGAAGTAATGTATTTCTCCACAAATTGCTTGCAATTTTAAGTTTCAACCACAGATGTCGCTAGAGAGCACAAATTTACGTAATGAAGCTTTAATTGGATAAGACGACTGTCCTGTTTAATACCTGAGACTTCTTATGAAGTCTTGAGCAAATATTAACACTGAGTTGACATTTAACTCCAACTTTAAACTAAACAGCATGTTTCTGGCATACAGTCTCAGCTGTCATGGCAACTCGCTGTATTAGCTAACTAAAAATATAGTTCACACTTAATCAGAAATTCTTACTTGAACTACATATTGAAAAGTTCAATGCTACATCACATTTTTATGATACTTCTGAGATCAACTTTAGAAACTGAGAACTACAGAAGCTTTGTAGTGGCCACAAAAATTATTTGAACACTTAAATCACACTTAAAAGGTATGAAAGTGATTACATTATACAGTGCTGTACAGTATTTGACCCCTTCCTGATTTCTTCTGTTTTTGTGTATTTTTCATACTAAATTGTTTTAGATCTTCAAACGAGATATAACATAAAACAAAGGCAACCTGAGTAAACACAAAATACAGTTTTCAAATATATATTTTATTGAAGCAAAAAAGTTACTCAACACCTGTATCACCCATGTGAAAAACTAACTGTCCCCTTAAACTTAGTAGCTGGTTGTGCCACCTTTAGCAGCAACAACTGCAAGCAAACGCTTCCAATAACTGGAGATCAGTCTTTCAAAATGCTGTGGAAGAATTTTGGCCCCCTCTTCTTTGCAGAACTGCTTTAGTTCAGCCACATTGGAGGGTTTCCGAGCATGAAATACCCGTTTAAGGTCCTTCCACAGCATCTCAATCAGGTTCAAGTCAGGACTTTGACTAGGCCACACCAAAACTTTAATTTTGCTTCTTTTGAGCCACTCAGAGGTGGACTTACTCCTATGCTTTAGATCATTGTCTTGCTTCATTATCCAGTTGTGCTTGAGCTTCAACTCACGGACTGATGACCGGACGTTCTCCTTTAGGATTTACTGGTAGAGAGCAGAATTCATGTTTCCCTCAGTTATTGCAAGTCGCCCTGGCCCTGAAGCAGCAAAGCATCCCCACACCATCAAACTATCACCACCATGCTTGACCGTAGGTATGATGTTCTTTTTGTGGAATTCTGTGTTTGATTTATTCCAGATATAATGGGACCCCTGTCTTCCAAACAGTTCCACTTTCGATCTTGGCATAATGCGCTACTGGGAGAGCCCTTTTAGCCAACTTCATGCTGCTGAAGAAGTTCTATTAAGGTGTTGATTTGATTGAATGGAGCTGGCAGTAACTAGGCCTGGGTGTGTCTAGTCCAGCTGAACCCCATTATGAATGCAGTTTCATAGATCTGTAACTAAGGGGGCAAATACTTTTTAATACAGGCCCAGTTGGTATTGGATAACTTTTTTGCTTCAATAAATAACATTATCATTTAAAAACTGTATTTTGTGTTTACTCAGATTGCCTTTATTTAATGTTAGATTTTGTTTGAATTTTTAAAACAATTTAGTATAAGATACACAAAAACAGAAGAAATCAGGATTGGGGCAAATACTTTTTCACAGCACTGTACAACAATATATCAAACCAAGTTCTCAGGACTAAAGCAATCAAAGTGATTTTCGGTGGATGCATGAAGTCAGCTGTTTGTTGTTTTATCATTTTAAACATCTTTTTATATGTGAAATGTTTTGCTTGAAAAATGTGTTTGTACTATATTTCTTTTAATATAAATATCACTTGGTTTGATATTTTGAAATCAATTGCATTAACATTCAAACATTTACATTAAGTGTGTATTACATGGCCAAATACTTTTTGTTTTGCTATATGCGTTTTCTGATACAGCTGAACTCGTTAAACAAAACAAAAAATTACTGTATCATCACTATTGGATTTCACTGAAACAACCAATTTCTTTAAAATGCAGTGATGCTTGCAAAAAATCATACATCATCCACGTAAACAGTCCTTTAAGAGTGAAAATCCACATTAAAGTGTACCAAAACTGCTGACCTGCCCAATAAAAAGACTCATGGGCAATTTTGTAAAGAGGGATGCAACAAAAAGCAGGCAAGGATCTCTGGCTCTTGTAATCAGAATTTCTGCGGCCCAGTGGTGGCTCGAGCTAATCAAAGCACTATAATGAGATGGATTAGCTAATCAAATGAGAACGCTTGTAAAGTTCTGCCCTTCACAATTAAATACTGGAGGAGAGCATCACTGATAGCATCGCTCCCTTTAAACATATGCTAATTAATCATTAAGGCTGGCATATGTGTGCTCGTCACGCTGGGCTACAACGAACCTCTCACTGTGTCAGGATTAAGAGAGACAGAAGAATGCAACAAAGACAGCGTACATATGATTTTATTACAGTTAAAGCCACTGTAATGCACAGCCTGGATTGGCTTTTTGCTTATTTAAATTGACAGCAACAGCAATATGATCAAAGACATAAATGTTTCAATAGTTATCAAATGTCTCATGACAAGGTGTATAATGCGAAGAAACAGTATGAGTTGGTTCGCACAAATTTCTCACGCTACTATACCTACATTTTTGCAAAATGATTTAAATGTGGCTCATTGTACATATCACGGCAGTTTCCTGGTGAAATGAACACAAGAGGCCCTACAACAATGACCCTGTTCCACACACAATGCTTTCTTATTACATCTAAACACTTTTACTATAGCGCATGACTTGTTAGGCGATCTTAACATTTGCAACTACATTTAACAGCTTGCGCGAGCATGGTCAAACTAATATAGCATTGCACTTGCAAAGTAAACGACTGGGGTACGAGTCCTAAAGAGCACGCGAGTCAACACATGAGACGAAAGTGTCATAGAAGCACCACATGTTGATGTGGTTGCTTCAGCTATTGCATTTTTCATCTCACATTTGCTTTTTACATCACTATAGGTTAGGTTTAGGTTTAAGGTTTAGGGTAGGGAGGCAGGTTTTGTTTTTGCTTAAAATCGTATTTTGTTTTGGAGAAAATTTTACTTGCTTTTAGCGCCACACAGTGGACATTTCACCTCAGAACTGCTGTGATATGTGCAAGTAACCATGTAATATTTTGCTAAAATGTTGCAAAAGTTGCATAATTTTCATGAGATCAGGCTGTAATTTCCATGAATTTTCCAGGCCTGGAAAACACAATTTTAAAATTCTGATAGATTTCCATGACCATGGGAACTCTGTTTTACAGTTGCCAAGCATCGTTGCAACTTGGTACATGCATGGCATATAATATAGAACATGCAGTCACTGGCACATTTAGGCTCCATCCAAACTAATAGGTTTTCATTTGAAAACGCATTGATTCCACTACGTTTACGCCTCATATCCACACTAGAATGGTGTTTTCCTCCAACAAAACTTTTGAGACTTTTGAAATCACATCCTATGACACCATACTTTGGAAAAATATGACATTTGGAAATTGAAAACAGATTGGTGTTGATGTGGTCTTACTGGCATTTTACAACAGCTGATTCTCTGTGAACTTTTTAAAGGCTTCACTATTATTTTTTCATTTTAAGTGTGGTGGCATGATGCTTTTAGAGACACACAGCAGGTGTTGGAATGTGAAGTGTACTTTACCACATTCAGGTGCATTATGACTGTAAGCGTGTGGATGAGTACAGACCGCCCACAGAGAGACGAGATGGAAATGATAAAGTGCAGCATTATGAATAAAAAAAAAAAATCACTTTCACTTGGAAATGTTCTGTGCTATTACTCCAACAGCAATAATAACATAATAAATCACTTTCAAGAATTCAGCATATTTAATAGAAATCTGGATTAGTGGTCAACCAACATCGGTTTTTAAATGGATGAAGAAATCTAGAGAGCAGGGTGGCTGATGGACTAATATATATATATATATATACACACACAACAGTTAATTCCGGTCCTCAAATCTGCTTGGACATGAGGAATTGCAAGAGTGCTGATAAAGGAGTCATAGGAAAATAACTTTTGTGTACCATGGAATAAAGGAAACATTGGGATTTGGAACGAGACGAGGGAATCGTATTACAGGTTATTGACCTACATCATAATTTGTATTGCGTAAATAAATATTGAATGAGTAACCAAACTTGTTCACAGACATTTCCTTTCTTAAAATAAAGTGTTGGATAGGAGGCCAGATTAAATTGAATGCCTGTTTTGTATCGATTTTCAGTTCTGATTGTTGATTGGTTGGTCTTTTATTGAGAATGAAAGTCGTACGATATCTTACGATTTCACCATCTCATACAAATTATACATTGTCCTGAGACTATGTTGGAACATTTTGTTATTTTTAAGTAAATGTTTAGTATATGTTGTGTAAAATAAGTATTCATATTAATCCAGCAATTTTGATTATATCTGTGTTGCTGTAATTCTATTGTTTTATATCGCCTTCATAACAGCTACTCCGCTGTCTAGATATTGGTATCAACACTGGTCATTAAAAACACAGCTGACCACTGATACATAATATAGTTTAAAGATGGCAAATGAGATGTTAAGTAAAACTCTTATTGCTGGCAAGGCTGTCGGAAGATTTTGGAAGTGACACAAGGTTGAGGGAACAAATCAAGTGTACACTGTAATTGGTCAACTCCAATAATCTCAAAATAGTGTAATATCGGTAGATGAATCAGTCTCAATATGTTAGTCTACCACTAGTCTGGATAGTATGTGTGTGTGTGTGTGTGTGTGTGTACCCATCTGATCCCGGTCTGGAGGGAGAGTTATCTGATGATATGGACGTCACAGACGCAATGGACAGCGGCCTCTGAGACGATGGCATGGTAAACGACCGAACCATCGAACGTGGTCGACTGCCCCGGCGTTCATCCGACATTGGAGGCTGAAACATAAACAGTTCATATTTGACATGAGTGTGGACATTACAATTTTTCTACTATTTTTGTTTTGAAGAAGCAGCAGCAATGTTTTATACTTTTGTAGCATTTTTTACCATGAAGTTCACACAGTCAAACAAAGTTACTTGCACCAAAACAGTCATAATTCAATTTTACAAGAACATTTTCCTCCTCCTCTCTGCTACTGTACATTTTTGACTTCTTCAAGTAAATAACCAGTTATGATGGGCTATCTTCCTTTTGTGAAATAAATACCAATGCCCCACAAGCTAAAGTGTGCAATTTTTTTTTTATGTGCAACTTTCTCCTCTCCTAGCCCTAATGGGCAGAGTTAACTATACTGTAAGTAAGTGATCATTATTTTCACAATTCCAATTGGTGACTCTAGTGGTGTAGAGATTAAACACTTCAGCTTTAAGCCAGAAACATACTTCAAGTGGGTATGCATACATAGATTAGAGCGCTTGGCCAATGCATTGCCATTGCGTGGTCAGGATGAACATAACGTAAGTTCTTGTGCTACCGTGGTGGGAACAAACCTCAGTACTGAAGGGGGTGATAGAGTTAACTTTAAAAGTCTGTGCCATTGAACTGTGTGTTATTATTCAGTTAAGCTGCTATAATTATATTTACTTTACCATACTTGCTTAGCAATATGCTCTTGAAACTGTTGCTCCACCATTACAATAGTTTTGAGTACTTGTATTGTGTTATGAATTGGGGTCCGGCACATTTTAGAATGCAACTACTCGTGAAATCGAGCTTGCTAGAAGCATCTGCGTTCACGTACTTGCAAACATTTCAGACTATTCCGAATATTCCTGGTTCAAAAAGAGTTGAGCTTAATTGACAGCATTTGTGGCATAATGTTGATTACAGCAAAAAAAAAAAAAAAAAAAAAATAATCTTGTCTCGTCCCTCTGCAAAAATCGAGCTTACAGTGAGGCACTTGTGAATGGGGCCAATTTTTGGAGGGTTTGAAGGCAGAAATGTGAGGCTTATAATTTTATAAAAGCACTTACATTAAATCTTCTGCTAAAACTGAGCTGTAAAGTTGTTTCAATCGTCATTTACCAGGGTTAGAGGGTTTACAACATTAATTCATCATGCCAACAAAGTTGCAAAATTGGATATAACTTTACACAGAAATGGTAAATAAACGATTTTATCACACTGAAATCATGTTTACACGCATATTATTTACGACTTGGGGTTATACTTTTGAAACAGTGAGTATTTTAATGTTTACGGATTGGCCCTATTCACTTCCATTGTAAGTGCCTCACTGTAACGCAGAATTTTTATCCTTTTTTAAAAAAAATTAAAGGAACACTTCAAAATAGATTTTTGTGGTAATCAACATTATGCAACAAATGTTGCCTAACCTGGAATATTCTGACTCTACAGACAGATAAAACTTTAGGAGAAAAAAAAATGACATACAAGGATAACACCAGGAGAACAGAAGGTTGATTCCTGCAGCTAAAAGGCCAATCTCATAGTGCAAGTGTGTTTTGCTGATTCCCCACTGCTTTGCCCTTAATATAGTCTTTATTTCCACATAACCTCTTTCCAAACATCCAATCCTGACACACACGCTTATCTGCCGCCTCCTCTCTCTGTCACGTGCGCCCTGTGCTGTCCTTGAAACAGTTGTTTAGCACACATCACGTTCTCACACGCTCTATAGGTGCCATCGCTACGGCAAACAGAGCGGCTGCTAATTCTAGCACCGGCGAGTACGATGATCAATAACCGCCAACTATAGTAACCATCTCTCTCTCTCTCTCTTTAGCTCATTTTTTCAAATTCAGTTGTTTGTTCCTCCCTATCATTAGCTCCTAAGGACTCCCAGCATTCTCCTATCATACGGCTCAGCACGCCGGTCTGTTCTGGAGGAGAGTCAGGGGTCGAGCGTCTTTCTCACGGTTACAGAGACATTCAGTCTGTGTATCTCAAAATACTGTACAGGTGTAGAAACTTTGCGACCTCATGCGCTACTTTGCTAAACAATCTTCAGTCCATAAATGCACAATTTAACAGGTAAATTAATAGGATGCATCACAATTTTAAACGATCATATTTAACATTTGCATAATTTTTATTTTTACATTTTTTTTATTTACTTATAATGCAAGTCAAGGTTTTGTTGCACAATAAACAGATGCAGTTTAGGTTTACTTAAGCTCTGTACTCTCTCACTGATCATTACAATAAAAAAAAAATAAAAAAAACGTTTTTGCTACTGTACCTTTAAGAGTTGTACATGCAAATGACCTCTGTTGTGACTGGCAATCCTCTTAGCATGTGAAATGAGTAACAGTGCCCATCACAAAGTTGCTGAATACTCCTTAGGCATCGATATGTAAATTGGTGAAATTGTTGTGATGTCAATACGGTGATACCAATCCCGCATTCTTAATGCATTTTTGCAGCTTACTGTAGTTTCCATAAATGATGTGGGTGGACTGAGGAGAGAGCTTTGCATTGTTAAGGATGTGTCTACAAGTACATCAGATTTGTACTTAAAAACAGTAAGAAAATTCTTGTTTTCTATTAAGTATAATATATACATTAGAGCAACAATGTTGAAAATCATCCTTTTCTGTTTTGTTTCACATAGGATTTGCAATATTTATATCAAATGACCCTTGAAAGCAGCACCAGGATCTGAATATGCAGGACATTCCTCAACAGGAAGATGATGTTCTAAAACTGTACATGGGTCATCTATCTACAGTGGCAAGAAAAAGTATGTGAACCCTTTGGAATTACCTGCATTTATGTATAAATTTGAGAGCTGTCAGTTGATGAATTTTTTTTCAAATTGTGATTAAAATTTTACTATTTATAATTCTTTTCTTGTCAAAATTCATTTATTTCCATCTTAGGAAATAAAACAAAACATTATGCAGCAATATAATGCTTTATTAACATTTTAAAAACAAAGCCTTCCACAGTATAAAGATAGAAATGCTCTAAAATATCACCAATTTAAGTAACATTAAACGTTTCCCAAAGTCTAAGTGGGAATTTGACTAATTGAAAGAACTAGTCCCCACATAGGTTGCATATTCATTGCAACGGGAATTAAATCTCTTAAACTCTCATCCTCTACAATATTAATCTGCTGGCAGACTGTGACTATCCGCTTTGTCACAGCAAGCTGCATTCATGATTCGTGTCAGGGTTAACGCCAGTGTCATGTGCCGCTTTGAACTCACCATGAACAGCGCCTGCAAAAAAAACTATAAAATGTCTTATTCTACGTTTTGGTGATGGTTAAGATTTGGTGTGCTTCTGTGGTAATTAAAACATGCCTTACATAGGCTGAAAAATACTTGGTTTCTATCACACGTCCCATATGGGCATGTTTTGTACATCAAATAGCACTAAGAGCGCCTTTCTCCATCCTTTTATCACTGACAGGGAAGCACTGTCAGAGATTCTTTTATTTACTGAGATAACAACCTCCACGGCTCTATCATAGGAGAGAGCATAATAGTCAACTATTGGAGTTGTGGGTTAGAGCTACTTTGACTTATAGAAAGTGCAAACATTTTGAGTTTGCTATTCATAAGAAGCATCTGCTGACGTGTACCATGCCCAACAATCATGCCATGCTCCAAATCACCGAGATCACATTTTCTCCCCATTCTGATGGTTGATGTGAACATTAACTGAAGCTCCTGACCCATATCTGCATGATTTTATGCACTGCAGCCACACGACTGGCTGATTAGATAATCGCTTGGATGATTATTGGTGCCAGACGGGCTGGTTTGAGTATTTCTGTAACTGCTGATCTCCTGGGATTTTCACACACAACAGTCTCTAGAATTTACTCTGAATGGTGCCAAAAACAAAAAACATCCAGTGAGTGGCAGTTTTGTGGATGGAAATGCCTTGTTGATGAGAGAGGTCAATAGGGAATGGCCAGACTGGTTCAAACTGACAATATCTATGGTAACTCAGATAACCGCTCTGTACAATTGTGGTGAGAAGAATATATACATATATATATATATATATATATATATATATATATATATATATATACACACACAGGTGCATCTCAATAAATTAGAATGTCGTGGAAAAGTTCATTTATTTCAGTAATTCAACTCAAATTGTGAAACTCGTGTATTAAATAAACTCAGTGCACACAGACTGAAGTAGTTTAAGTCTTTGGTTCTTTTAATTGTGATGATTTTGGCTCACATTTAACAAAAACCCACCAATTCACTATCTCAACAAATTAGAATACATCATAAGACCAATAAAAAAAACATTTTTAGTGAATTGTTGGCCTTCTGGAAAGTATGTTCATTTACTGTATATGTACTCAATACTTGGTAGGGACTCCTTTTGTTTAATTACTGCCTCAATTCGGCGTGGCATGGAGGTGATCAGTTTGTGGCACTGCTGAGGTGGTATGGAAGCCCAGGTTTCTTTGACAGTGGCCTTCAGCTCATCTGCATTTTTTGGTCTCTTGTTTCTCATTTTCCTCTTGACAATACCCCATAGATTCTCTATGGGGTTCAGGTCTGGTGAGTTTGCTGGCCAGTCAAGCACACCAACACCATGGTCATTTAACCAACTTTTGGTGCTTTTGGCAGTGTGGGCAGGTGCCAAATCCTGCTGGAAAATGAAATCAGCATCTTTAAAAGCTGGTCAGCAGAAGGAAGCATGAAGTGCTCCAAAATTTCTTGGTAAACGGGTGCAGTGACTTTGGTTTTCAAAAAACACAATGGACCAACACCAGCAGATGACATTGCACCCCAAATCATCACAGACTGTGGAAACTTAACACTGGACTTCAAGCAACTTGGGCTATGAGCTTCTCCACCCTTCCTCCAGACTCTAGGACCTTGGTTTCCAAATGAAATACAAAACTTGCTCTCATCTGAAAAGAGGACTTTGGACCACTGGGCAACAGTCCAGTTCTTCTTCTCCTTAGCCCAGGTAAGACGCCTCTGACATTGTCTGTGGTTCAGGAGTGGCTTAACAAGAGGAATATGACAACTGTAGCCAAATTCCTTGACATGTCTGTGTGTGGTGGCTCTTGATGCCTTGACCCCAGCCTCAGTCCATTCCTTATGAAGTTCACCCAAATTCTTGAATCGATTTTGCTTGACAATCATAAGGCTGCGGTTCTCTCGGTTGGTTGTGCATCTTTTTCTTCCACACTTTTTCCTTCCACTCAACTTTCTGTTAACATGCTTGGATACAGCACTCTGTGAACAGCCAGCTTCTTTGGCAATGAATGTTTGTGGCTTACCCTCCTTGTGAAGGGTGTCAATGATTGTCTTCTGGACAACTGTCAGATCAGCAGTCTTCCCCATGATTGTGTAGCCTAGTGAATCAAACTGAGAGACCATTTTGAAGGCTCAGGAAACCTTTGCAGGTGTTTTGAGTTGATTAGCTGATTGGCATGTCACCATATTCTAATTTGTTGAGATAGTGAATTGGTGGGTTTTTGTTAAATGTGAGCCAAAATCATCACAATTAAAAGAACCAAAGACTTAAACTACTTCAGTCTGTGTGCATTGAATTTATTTAATACACGAGTTTCACAATTTGAGTTGAATTACTGAAATAAATGAACTTTTCCACGACATTCTAATTTATTGAGATGCACCTGTATATATATAGTAAAATTGTTTATATCATTATTTTTCCAAATGTAAAACTTCACTCTAATTATGGAGAAATAACCTGTATATTTTTATGCTCTTAGACATTTACAAACAAAAAAGGGACCACTTTTTATTAGGTGTCTTTAACTACTATGTACAATTGTATGATGCAATGTACTTATTATGCACATACAGTACGTGTTGTAGCATTGTGCTTTCATTTAAAGTACCTGTATTTAATTACATCTGTAGTAACACTGTTAGCCTTACCCCTAATCCTAACCCTAATCTAAACCTTAATCCTACCCCTAAACATACCCGTACCTAAACCTCATTAGCAGCAAATGTGAGTCTTGTGAGAATTTTCCAGAACATGCAGTTACACAATAAGTACACTGTACTGTATGTATTTTAATGTTGGTAGATAGTAGTTAAAGACACCTAATATAAAGTGGGACCCAAAAAAGTATTCTAAATGTGGATAATATGATGTCAAGTATTCAAAGTCACTGTGAGGAACTCCATTACTTATACACATGATTTTAACAGGAGTTTTTACAAATATTAGCAAGACTCTTGCTATTATTGCTCTATTAAAGCAAGTGACATCATTTGCCATTGGAATTATCATTTGACCGATAATAATATTACAGCTGCCATGTCTTTATTTAATTCATTTGTACTTGTATAGTGTTTTTCACAATAATAATTGTTCCAAAGCAGCTTTTGAAAGAACAGCATCTTATAAATCCTTATAAATTGCAAGCCAAAGGCAACTGTGGCTTATTGTAATGGAAGAGTCCATCCTAAGGTAATACTGAATGATGGATACCAGCAGTTTGAAGGCAGACTTTGGTTATGGCTTGTTTTGATTGTCATAGTTGAATGAATGATGAATGATGGTTGTGATGAATGAATGATGTTTGTAGGTGAGGAATGAAAGATGTCAGTTCAGACTCACTAGTGTTTTGGTGCCATATTGTTTCTCCACCTTCTCCTTGAGCTGTTTGAAACACGCCTCCAAACGCTCGTGAAACGGCCGAAGAGCCTCTGTCACCTTCTCACCATGAATACGAACTCCTTCTGCCAGGTATGGGATCTGAACAACACACAGATGCAAAAGCATTAAGCCACATCAGAAAATGGAAAAAGCATAACCGTGTTTACAAAGATGCAATGAAAGCGAATGGTGACTGAGACTAACATTCTGCTTAACGTCTCCTTTTGCTTTCCACAGAAGAAAGTCAGTCATATGGGTTAGGAAATAACATTTCCTTTTGGATGAACTATCCCTTTAATCTGCAACTGATGTGCATGTAAGCATGATAACTGTGAAATAAAACTTTAAACAATGCCACAAAGAATCTGATTTACTCTCCAAGAACACAACAACACCTGACACACAATGCATATCTGCTCTTAAAGTGAGATGTAAGCAGAGAAGCTTTTGTGGTCTGATTTACAGACATCCTCTCAGATCTGTGACATCAACAGCAGTGTTTCGCCTCAGACTGAAACATCACTGAGTTTTAATTTCCTTTCTTCTACAAAAAACGTCTGGACTGCAGAAACAAAGCAGGAAACAGTCCCTAAAACACTTCAACTGAGATTATTTGCAAGACATAGTGAAGGCCGGATCATACTGTTTTACACAGGATTTAGCACAAACCTTTACACAAATGCATTATTCACACAAAGCTTTGCGTTTTCTCTTAACATTGCGATTCAAGGAGTCGACTGCTAATCTAAATGCACTTAGTATAATGCACCACCAACATATTTCAAAAGGATGCTGTAGTGCTGATCACACACAAACACACACAGTCTAAATTGCTTTACTACTTGTAAAGAGGTGTTGTTGATTCTAAACGTCATGAGGGTATGAAGGTAAAATAATAAAGATGTAAAGCAGAGATATTTCTAAACCAAATGAAGTCCAATGAGGAGCATGCTCAAGTGATGCAACACAGTGCAATGAAAAGTAGCGCAGTTGAAATGTTCAAATAAATAACATGGTCAGCAACAAGAGCTAACAGCCTCAAGTTTCTCTTCAAAATATCTTAAGATTAAAACATAATTAGCTGTACCTCTGAAAGGCCCAAAACAATCTCTACGCAAGTGTGTAAAGACAAAAAGGTATTACGGTAGCTACTAATAAACATGTCTACGTTTTTTCATCAGTTTAACTAACTATAGCTAACCCTTTTTTTTTCTTTTTTGGTGTAATGGTGTAATTGATACAATATGGTGAAAATACAAATAGCATACACTCACCGGCCACTTTCATGTGATTATCTAATCAGCCAATCGTGTGGCAGCAGTGTAATGTATAAAATCATTCAGATACGGGTCAGGAGCATCAGTTAATGTTCACATCAACCATCAGAATTGGGAAAAAAGTTTATCTTTGACCTCTGTCATTAACAAGCTTTTTTCACCCTCAGAACCGCCACTTGCTGGTTATTTTTTGTTTTTCGCACAATTGTCTTGACACTCTAGAGACTGTTGTGTGTGAAAATCCCAGGAGATCAGCTATTACAGAAATACTCAAACCAGCCCATCTGGCACCAACAATCATGCCACAGTCCAAATCACTGAGATCACATTTTTCCCCATTCTGATGGTTGATGTGAACATTAACTGAAGCTCCTGACCCATATCTGCATGATTTTATACATTACACTTCTCCCACAATGATTGGCAGATTAGATAATCGCATGAATAAGTAGATGTACAGTTGTACCAAATACAGTGGCCGGTGAGTGTATACGTAATTTAGCAGCATTATAGTAGTAAATATGAAATAATAATAATTTAAAAACTAATTATAATAAAACTAATAAAAGATAAAATGATAAACAGGCAATTAAATTAATTTGAAAAACGTGAAAAATGTTGTTCCATGTCTTCAACTGATGTGTTGCAAAAAGTACACTTATCACATATTGTATGAACATATCTTCTAATGGTCGCATTCACTGGATAGTGTCAATGAGTGACTTTGTAAAGTGATTCCTTTAATAGAAACAACATATATGTTTGTCAAAAAAGTTTTTGCCATGATAATAATAATAAAAAAGAGGCTTAACCTTCTGAGACCCGAGCATGACTGCTGTGTGCATTTTCTATTTCCCATTTTCATTTAACTAATAGCACCTAAAAAAACAAAACAAATCTAGACCAAATTTTTTTTTAAATTGATGTCCACATATGTGGACAGCGGGACCAAGTTGTGGAATTTTAATTAATACCAAGCCACAGAAAGTCTGCTAAACATGTTGAGCGGTCCAAACTGCACCCCTGAAACCGAACTTTTGACCGGATTTAGGAGTGAATGCACTTAGAGAATGCATAGAGAGCTATAGGATGCTCCCTTGCTCCCTATTTAGTGAATGACTTAACCTCCATTGTGCTGTCTGTCTGCACTGGTCTCAGAACAGTTTGAAATGCACCATATTTTCATCCTAACTCCATATAAAACCTCTGAAAGCAAAATTTGTCAGCTTTTGTATGAACACATTGATTCTTAATGTGATAATGCACAGTAAATTAAGGAATTCTAAGGAGAAAAAAAACGTACACATAAGTGTACACTGTGTTTAGCAGCAGTGCGTTTTGTAATAAATCACTCAAGTTTTAAAAATGGCAAATCGGATGACACTAGAGACTCTTCTCTTTTGACTCAAACAGGTTTCAATGTAAAAACTCAATTAGGTTTCTTAACAGATGTAGTTTTGTTGGCGTTTCTTCCTAAGACAAACTCTGCTGTGGTCAGCGCAATGTTGTTTTGTCACATGACTCCACACGTAGAAAGTTTAACCGTTTACTGATAGCTCAGAGTCTCCTGAACTGAGATCAGTCAGTTTAAATCAACTTAAATTATGCATTGCGTATAGCGAAGCCAAAATACATCATCCACGCATGTGTACGTGGGGTTGCACGAGGTTAAACCACTTTGTTTTACATGGAGGTTTGAAGTTGATCAGCGAAATTTGCTTCAAACTGTTGCTCCATCGTGACAGACTGAAAATTTAATTTGCGTAACTAGATAAAGCGAAATAAAGCTTCAACCCTTAGAAAGACAATTTGCATAATTATAAATGGATAGTTTTGGTCTTGGATGCTGAATGGTCAATACAATTTATTTGTGAACATAGTCGCATTGAGTGCGTTTACATGAACCATGAACAATCTTACACTTATAATGCTTAATAAGCTGACAAACTGTGTGGTGACAAACATTTTTTTATTTAATTTTTTTAATAAGGATAAGATCATAAACAGTTTAAACACAAACAGATCAGCACACATATATTTTAGCCTGTTTTCTCGGATTTCGCCTTGCAAGGTGCTAGCCTGCCATTGGAGCAACTTGGGGTTCAGTGTCTTACCCAAGGACACTTCGGCATGTGGAGTCATGTGGGCCAGGAATTGAACTACCAACTCTGCGATTAGTGGCCAACCCGCTCTACCACCTGAGCCAAATCTCATGTAAACACGCTTCTCCTGTGCTATTTTCAGCATATTGGTGTGCATGTAAACTTACTCATTATCATGTCCAAACAACATCCTTCAGATGTAAATATATTTAAAATGTAAAATAGGCTCTTATACCTTATTGCTTAATTATACAGAAATTAGTACAGAAATGGTGCACAGGTGAATTCATACAGAATGTGAGATCAGCATTCTGTAGTGCAACTCTGTAGAGTCCTGGCACTAAAGGAGAGAGAGGGAGAGAGGATTCCCACTTTAATAAGAGTTGTTAGCACCATAGGGAATTTCTGAAGGAGATAGAGAGAGAAAGAGAGAGCGAGCACAGCTAGTGTCTCCAGGGAAACCCAGAACTTTTTAAAATGAACACAGTGACAGTGTTCTGTGTAGGCAGCATAGCAACAAAAGGTTTGAAAGGTGATTGCTGAAACACACTAAAGATATTTCAAATAAAATGTCTTTAAAAAGTAAGCCACATTAGCACATATGGAGGAAAAATAAGTAATTTAACACCCAAAAGTGATGCAAATCATATCTTTCCTTTGTTTTAATGTTCCTGCAGCACAGCTGGTACAGCATGGCACTAATAATGCAGAGGTCATGGGATTAAGTCCCAATGAACATAACACTGCCTGGCCAAAATATAAAATAAAAATAAAAAAGTTGCCGTTTGGATTTAAATAAGCAGATACTTAAGAGCCTTTGATTGGATCATTATTGCAGTGATTAATATTTTCCAGCTGGCAACAATTCTTTTAACCCTAACTGATGCAGTGTGTAGCTTCTCATTTCTTAAACAACCATGTCAGAAGACACATTCCATGGTCACGGAAAAGATGTTACAAATGAATGATTAAAACCTGGAAGGATAGTGGTGAACCCTCAGCTTCATGGAAGAAATGTGGTCGGAAAAAAAAATTCTTGAACGATCGTGATCGGAGATCACTAAAATGCTTGAAGTCACATCGTAAACAACTGACAGTAGAACTCACGGCTATGTGAAAGAGCATTTCCACACGCACAATGTGACGAGAACTTACAGGATTGGGACTAAACAGTTGTGAGGCCACAAGAAAGCCACTTGTTAGTCAGGCTAATCAGAAAAAAACTACTTCAATTTGCTAGGGAGAATAAAGATTGGACTGTGGAGCAATGGAGAATGGTCATGTGGTCTGATTAGTCCAGATTTACCCTATTCCAAAGCGATGGGCGTGTCAGGGTAAGAAGGGAAGCGCATGAAGCGATGCATCCATCATGTATAGTGCCCACTGTACAAGCCTCTGGAGGCAGTGTTATGATCTGGGGTTGCTTCAGCTGGTCAGGTCTAGGCTCAGCAACGTTATATGGCAATAAAATGAAGTCAGCTGACTACTTGAATGTAATGAATGACCAGATTATCCCATCAATGGATTTTTACTTCCTTGACAGCACTGATATATTCCAGGATGTCAATGCCAAGATTCATCGGGCTCAAATTGCGAAAGAGTGGTTCAGGGAGCATGAGGAATCATTTTCACACATGAATTGGCACCCAACAGAGTCCTGACCTTAACCCCATTGAAAGTCTTTGGGATGTGCTGGAGAAGACTTTACGGAGTGGTTAGACTCTCCCGTCATCAATACAAGATCTCAGTTAAAAATGAATGCATCCCTGGATGGAAATAAATGTTGTGACGTTGCATAATGTTGTCAAAACAATGCCACGAAGAATGCATGCCATAATCAAAGCTTAAGGTGGTCCAATGAAATATTAAGGGTATGCAACTTTTTTTTTTTTTTGGGCCAGGCAGTGTACAAATTGATAGAAGAATGTTCCTTGAATGTATGCCTTAAATGTAGTGAAGTTGGTTTGAACAAAAAAGTGCCTGGCAAATACTATACATAAATGTAAACGTTCTAAGAATCTGAATTAAACCTGTTTCCCAAACTTTCACTTTCACAAGCTACAGTATGTTTTCATCCAAAATAAAAATGTATGCAAAAATTTTAATATCGTAAAAATAATCTGAGAATAAAACAGCGTTTCCATCCCATGTATTCAAGAGAGCAAAATAGTCATATATAAAATAGTCAAATTGGCGCTAAATAGAAATTAAAATGGAAGTTGATACCCATTGAGGCTCTTTTATTAAATTATTTTATAAAAGAGCCACAGTTTAATAATAATATTAAAACAATAATAATTTGAATTAATTTTATTAAATAAACGGAGTAACAATTTGCACTAGGTTTAAATAGCACCTGCCACAAAGTGCGGCTATTTGCATATTCACGACTATTTTTCCCATCCTTTTTCCTGTTTCCACTCTTAATATTTCCTTTAATACTACTTTTAATAAGAAATTAATATAAATATAAAGGTTGATTTTCTCGCAGTGATTTGGTCAGGTGTAAGGTTTCTGTGGGACTATAAATAAACACAAACACACTGCAGTGATGCCTTTACACTGTATGTTTGTATTTAATTAGGGATGTAAATCTGCCACTATTTGGACTAAGTGCAAAGAAGAAGAGTAAATAGCATCTAGCGATATTTACACTTAGTGCAAATAGCCTCTGCCTTAAATAAATTACTTGCAAGCACACAAGCAAAATGTGCACTGACAAACTTCATGTTTGCCTGAGGCAAAGTCACGTTATGTGATATGCATCTACAGTGCATCCGGAAAGTATTCACAGTGCTTCACTTTTTCCACATTTTGTTATGTTACAGCCTTATTCCAAAATGGATTAAATTCATTATTTTCCTCAAAATTCTACAAATAATACACCATAATGACAATGTGAAATAAGTTTGTTTGAAATCTTTGCAAATGTATAAAAAAAAAAAAAAGAAAAATAAATCACATGTACATAAGTATTCACAGCCATTGCTCAATACTTTGTTGAAGCACCTTTGGCACCAGTTACAGCCTCAAGTCTTTTTGAGTATGATCCTACAAGCTTGGCACACCTATTTTTGGGCAGTTTCTCCCATTCTTCTTTGCAGGACCTCTCAAGCTCCATCAGGTTGGATGGGGAGCGTCAGTGCGCAGCCATTTTCAGATCTGTCCAGAGATGTTCAATCGGGTTCAAGTCTGGGCTCTGGCTGGGCCACTCAAGGACATTCACAGAGTTGTCCCGGAGCCACTCCTTTGTTATCTTGGCTGTGTGCTTTGGGTCGTTGTCCTGTTGGAAGATGAACCTTCGCCCCAGTCTGAGGTCCAGAGCGCTCTGAAGCAGGTTTTCATCAAGGATATCTCTGTACATTGCTGCATTCATCTTTCCATTGATCCTGACTAGTCTCCCAGTTCCTGCCACTGAAAAACATCCCCACAGCATGATGCTGCCACCACCATGCTTCACTGTAGGGATGGTATTGGCCAGGTGATGAGCCGTGCCTGGTTTCCTCCAGACATGACGCTTGCCATTCAGGCCAAAGTGTTCAATCTTTGTTTCTCATGGTCTGAGAGACCTTCAGGTGCCTTTTGGCAAACTCCAGGCGGGCTGTCATGTGCCTTTTACTGAGGAGTGGCTTCCGTCTGGCCACTCTACCATACAGGCCTAATTGGTGGAGTGCTGCAGAGAGGCTTGTTCTTCTGGAAGGTTCTCCTCTCTCCACAGAGAAATGCTGGAGCTTTGTCAGAGTGACCATCGGGTTCTCGGTCACCTCCCTGACTAAGGCCCTTCTCCCCCGATTGCTCAGTTTGGCCAGGCGGCCAGCTCTAGGAAGAGTCCTAGTGGTTCCAAACTTCTTCCATTTACGGATGATGGAGGCCACAATGCTCACTGGGACCTTCAATGCTGCAGACATTTTTCTGTACCCTTCCCCAGATCTGTGCCTCGATACAATCCTGTCTCAGAGGTCTACAGACAATTCCTTGGACTTCATGGCTTGGTTTGTGCTCTGACATGCACTGTTAACTGTGGGACCTTATATAGACAGGTGTGTGCCTTTCCAAATCATGTCCAGTCAACTGAATTTACCACAGGTGGACTCCAGTCAAGCTGTAGAAACATCTCAAGGATGATCAGTGGAAACAGGATGCACCTGAGCTCAATTTTGAGTGTCATGGCAAAGGCTGTGAATACTTATGTACATGTGATTTTTTTCATTTTTTTATTTTTAATAAATTTGCAAAGATTTCAAACAAACTTCTTTCACATTGTCATTATGGTATATTGTTTGTAGAATTTTTAGGAAAATAATGAATTTAATCCATTTTGGAATAAGGCTGTAACGTAACAAAATATGGAAAAAGTGAAGCGATGTGAATACTTTCCGGATGCACTGTATATTCATATATCAATTCTATAGGAATATATTTGGTAAATGTGTTTCCATTTCCAATGTGTTAAAGATGATGTGCACAGACAATCAGCTCTGAGCTGCAGCGGCAATCAAGTGCAACGCATCAGAAATAGAACACGGTGTTCGTAAACTTCTGGTGCAACGCATCGCTCACATCCGGTGTAGTAAAGTGTTTTTAGTTAAAGTGCAAATAACGGTAAAATTACTCAATTTCTCCACCTTGCCTGCACTTTATTTCTTCACTTTATTTCAGTATCTCACAGGAGAACGATGACATGAGCACCACCGTAGTTTCAGTCTTTTGACAAAAATGCCCTATGAATTCAGTCAATACTTCATCATGTCATAGCTAATTAATGCCCAATTAATTAATTTTGGTCCGTTTTAAACCAAAATTTTAGTTAAAGAACTAAGAGAAAAAACTTTAATCAAATATTTAAACATTTATAAAAATGTATATAAAATTAAAAATATAAATATATCTTGCATTGTTATTATGTTTTCGTCAACAGAATGTTTTAAATAAAATCGTTTAATTATTGTCTTGATGTGTGATTTTCGTCTAGTCTTGGTTATCATTGACAAAATAAATAAAAATAAAAAAAACTTGGTCAACGAACATTTTCAATTGTAACACTGACGATAGTCACTGTCGTTTTTTTTTTTTTTTTTTTTGGTCATTTGCATAAAGTTACACTTATCTCAAATTTGCTGTGTCGCTCACCATGCCCACATCTAGTCACTATCACTCATGTCTCCGGAAGTCGCCCTTATTTAAAATGAATGAGATCATGTCTCTTTGTCGCTGCATGTCGCTGGTGGTGTGAATGGGGCTTTAGTCTTCTAACAAATTAAGTTCTAGCACGTGCCTTTTACAATTTCTGAAGCATTTTGCTCAGTGCTTACATGAATGAAGTGGACATAAATGTGTCTAACATAAACTTCTGACATCTCTTTGAGAGTGTGGCACATTTACACAGATTAGTGATCATTATAAAAGAGTCCTGGGCAGTCAGCCGTGCTCCGAGAACAAACAAAGAGGGGGAAGTGAAAGCAAACTTATTAAATGCTCAGATCTGCAGAGGGATTGTTGTGCCTTTTCCAGTGCTGTTTATATGACTTAAGTGTCAGGTGTTTTGATAGAGCATCGACAGCATGGTGTGAAAAATGTACATACACCCTGCGTATTGATCTCAAAATCCTAACTAAAAAGTGGCTTTGGGTCCCTCATGGGTTGTTAAACCGAGGTGAAGTAGAACTTTGAAGAAATAGTTCACCCAAAAATACAAATTCTGTCATCATTTACTCGTCCTCATGTGGTTGCAGTGGTGGATTTAGGCATGGGCAGTTGCCCGGGGCAGCTCCCCCCGCCCGGTCAACAACTTTGGGGGCGTGTTGAAGCAGGTTTCGCCCAGGGCGCCATACAAGCTAGAACTGCTACTGTGTGGTTGTATAACCGTATGACTTTCCTCTTTGCCAACATTGTCTAACATCTCCTTTTGTGTTCTAGTTGCTGTATTATGCAAAAAAAATAGTCATTACTGCAAGGTTATGTCTTAGATAAAACATTTTAGTGTTGAATTCCCATCAAAAACAACTATATTGTGGCACACACTACTTACAATCACTCATATTGTGATGTAAAATATTGGACATACCTCCCACTTCAAGATCACAGCGAAAGAAACATCTTAAATATCTCATCTTCAATTATTAAAGCTAAAACAGATTGATTTATGTTCAAGTGCTGTTTGTACAAATGTGTTTTTGGAAACTAGAACACTGCAATATCTATAACAATTAAACTTAATTGTGTAAATGATTATATTGGTCTTAAAATATAAGTCTGGAAAAAAAAACCCCGGAGAAATTCATAGCTGCTTCTTATGTAAATATTTCAGTATTACATGCTTCATGCTGTTTCAATGTTCAATTTGTGAATCTAAGCTTGTTTTCTTTGTGGAGGAGCACAGCATACGAGCAGATTGCTGTCTTTTAAAATGATCTAAGGTAAGACAAAAGAAGAGATCTTTTTATTATGTTCTGACAGGATGACAGCTGCCATAACTCATCTGATGCAAATTTCCTGACATGAATATACGAGTAAAAAGAACACTTTATCAAAAAACAAATAACATACAATGATTGAAAAAATGAAAATCAGCTATTTTCAACAACAGCATCAAAAAACCTTTTATGTCAGAAATGTGTTTTTTTTTTTTTAGTAAATTTATTTATTTTATTTATTTATTTTAGTTTATTTATTTAATAAAATAAATAAAATCAAAAACATATATATATATATATATATATATATATCATTTTTTTTAAAGATCTCTCTCAAGGTATGAAAAGCAATCAAATCAATTGATTCTGTATATACATAAACATATATACTGATGAGCCAAAACATTATGACCACTCACAGGTGAAGCAAATAACATTGATCATCTCCTAACAAGGCCACATATCAAGGTCTGGGTAGATTAGATGGTAAGCGAACAATTAGTTCTTGTAGTCAACGTGTTGAATGCAGGAGATTTGGGAAGGAGTAAAAACCTGAGCGACTTTCTTATGGCCAGACGACTGGGTCAGAGAATCTCTGAAATGGCAAGGCTTGTGGGGTGCTCCCGGTCAGCAGAGGTGAGTACCTACCAACAGTGGTCCGAGGAGGGACAAATTACAAACCGACAACAGGGTGTTGGGCGCCCAAGGCTCATCGATGCGCGAGGGCAACGAAGGCTATCCCGTCTGGTCTGAACCGACAGAAGGTCTACTGTGGCATAAGTCACAAAAAAAAAGTAGTGATGGTTACTGGAGGAATGTGTCACAACACACAGCTTATCGCACCCTGCCGCGTATGGGGCTGCGTAGTCGCAAACCGGTCGGAGTGCCAAAGATGAATCCTGTCCACCGTCGAAAGGGCCTACAATGGGCACATAAGCACCGGAACTGAACCTTGGAAAAGTGGAAGAAGGTCGACTGGTCTTTTACGTCACGGATGATCGTGTATGTGTGTGCCCTTTATCTGGGGATGTGATGGCACCAGGATGCACTGTGGAAAGATGGAGAGTGTTGCTCTGGGCAATGTTCTGCTGGGAAACCCTGAGTCCGGCCATTCATGTGGACGACAATTTGACACGTGCCACCAACCTAAACAACGTTACAAACTAGATACACCCCTTCATGGCAATGGTATTCCCTGATGGCAGTGGCCTCTTTCAGCAGGATAATGTGCCCTGCCACACTGCACACATTGTTTGGGAATGGTTTGAGGAACATGATGAAGAGATCAAGGTGTTGGCCTGACAACCAAATTCCCCAAATCTCAATCCAATTGAGCATCTGTGGGATGTGCTGGACCAACAAGTCCGATCCATGGCAGCAGCAGCTCGCAACTTACAGGACTTGAAGGATCTGCTGCTAATGTCTTGGTGCCAGATACCACAGGACAGTCTTGTAGAGTCCATGCATATTAGGCAGGTGGCCGTATAATGTATATTTATATATATACACACATACAGTATATACACACACATACACAGCATATACACATTTACTGGTGAACGATAAACTTGATAAACAACGATGATGAACGTCAAAATGTTAAATAAATAAAATAAATTAATAAATAATAAAATCAATATATACTAAGTAATCCATTATGTCAATTTTATGTCAATTATGTCAAAATGTCTTTGAATTGGAGCAAAACTAAAGGTAAAAAAAAAAAAAAGTAACCTTAGAAAAGTGGCAGCATCATTTAATTTTTTTACATGGCGATATGTAGGTCTGTTACTAAAATCTGTTGACTTCAACACTTCTTGTTGAATTACATTTATATTTATGCATTTGGCAGACGCTTTTATCCAAAGCGACTTACAGTGCATTTTTTTGTGTGTTCCCTGGAAATCGAACCCATGATCTTGCCGTTGCGAGTGCCATGCTCTACCAGTTGTGCTACAGGTACCTTGTATGCCAATGTGAATACAATGTGAGTCCAAAAATGGGAAAACTATTTTTGTTGTGTTTCTTTTTGGAGTGGAGGTTGGAGTGCCTATAATTTCAGAAGTATTGAAGAAATCTTAATATCCTTAAAGATTATGGTTCAGAACAAACTTTACTTTTGGTACTGTCATATGTAAGACCCTGTTGAATTAACAAAAGTAAATAAATAAAAGTATCTGAAATTGTTTTGATTTGACATGGAATAACCCAGAAATAATATTTCCATTAGGGTTGCAACATTCATGCCATTTTTGCTCCTTCGGATTCTAAATACTGTTATCTCAAACAATCATGGCCAGCCTAATCTTCATGCACATTAATGACATGCAGAAAGCCACAGATTTCTGTTTATGTAGTAAAAACACTAATTGCAACACATATGCCATTTTAACAGATGCTGCTTAAACTACAACAGATTTTCCGCTCGTAGAGAGGTGTTTGAAATGGTTTGTTTTCCATTTTGCAGACTCACAGGGATACATTTCCTGTAGAGTTCAATGCCACACACATCTGTTCTGATCAACACAAATAAAAATTGATAACATCTTCACAGAAGGCTCGAGCAAAAACACTCTTCAAACGGATCTTTTCATTTCACTAAAATTACATCTACAAACCGGTCACGGCTAAACAAACAAAGCATCTGCTCTGCATCATTACATTTCTTACCACGTCCCTGAAGCCGACAAGTCCTTTAATAACCATTCAGCTCCAAAACCATTTACTTACTGAGAGTAACCATATACGACATGTGCCTGGATCAGGCAAACTGGCTGAGCGAAGTGACAGCTGGTCAGATTGATGATTATTCATCACAAACGGGACAGAGGACAAGCCAAAGTCAAAGCAGGACAACAACAAAGCTGTTCCCAGGTAAATACAGTGTTCCAACATCTTTTGGTCAGTGAATTTCCATAATTTTTCCAGTTATTCCAGACTTTCCCAGCAGAATTTACAGAAATGTTCCGACAAAGAGCTGTCAGAGAGTGGCGTGTGTTATTATGCAGTATATTACACTGCAGATGGTGGTTTCAGAGAGATAAAAACATATTTATCATCTTCAGCATAGAATATATTCTCCACTAAACAAGCAGCTATAAATTAAAGCTCATCAGCGTAAAGATCATCGTTAGCAGTTCTCTACATTATCTCTCTCATGACCATGACGGATGAGGAAGGGATTAGTTGCTCTGCTCTGTAACGATCATCACTGTTTAGACTGAGTAAAGAGAGATAAAGGACTTAAGATTTGATGATAAAGTCTGTTGGTAGAGCTAGACATGTGCTGCTTCACCCTGCTCATCAGACTCATTTATATTTAGATATTCAGATTTATTTGTTCATTGCAAGTACCGAACCCATGTTTCTAAAATCTTGAACCATTTTAAACTGTTACACCCCTAATATATTTAGATTGATACCTATATATTCAGGATTTATTATTTTAATTGAATGTATATTCAGAATTTATATGTTTACATTCAGGATTTTCATTTATACATATTTATTTTTATAACTATTCAGATTTATAACAATTAGGGCTGTCAATCGATTACAATTTATCAAATTAAGTACTTGATATGCTGAACAATTAATCACAGTTAACTGCATATATAAATACTTGCTGAAAAGGCAATTCAATGTATAATGAGTAAATAATTATATATACACTGAGATCACATTTTTCCCCATTCTGATGGTTGATGTGAACATTAACTGAAGCTCATGACCTGTATCTGCATGATTTTATGCACTGCTGCCACACGATTGGCTGATTAGATAATCTCATGGATGATTGTTGGTGCCAGATGGGCTGGTTTGAGTATTTCTGTAACTGCTGATCTCCTGGGATTTTCACACACAACAGTCTCTAGAATTTACTCCGAATGGTGCCAAAAACAAAAAAACATCCAGAGAATGGCAGTTCTGTGGACGGAAATCCTTGTTGATGAGAGAGGTCAACAGAGAATGGCCAGACTGGTTTGAACTGACAAAGTCTACAGTAACTCAGATAACCGCTCTGTACAATTGTGATGAGAAGAATATCATCTCTGAATGTTATTCTGAGATGCGGGTTGGTGCTGTTTTGGCAGCACGAGGGGGACCTACACAATATTAGGCAGGTGGTTTTAATGTTGTGGCTGATCGGTGTATATATATATATATATATCTAAGAAATGTATTGTGTTATAAAGATTAGTCTATGATAATTATTGGCAAAATCTTTGATCAGACTTGACTGGACAGACTCATTGATTGATTTGTGAGGTCAGGTGATTTGGTGCTATATTGAATATTCTATTTAAGGGATAGTTCACCCGAAAATCTGTCATTTACTCAACTTTGTGAGGACATGTTGAGCAGAATGTTAGCCTAAGTCACCATTTACTTTTGTTGCATCTTTTTTCCATACAATGAACATGGATGTGACTGAGGCGGTCATTCTGCCTAACATATTCTTTGTGATGTATGGGGGAAAAAAAATATAGTAATATGGGATTGGAATAGCACTGTCAATTATGACAAACATTTCATATTTAGATTTGGGCTGTTATTTACCTGCCAAGCAATCAGATCCTTGAGCTTTTCAATCTTCTCCTGGTCATTTGGATGTTCCTGGATGTATTTCTCTGTGAAAAATGCCTGTAGATGACAAATACAGCTTTGAAACATTTACTGTATATTATCTAATTAGAATATATACATTTTGCTATCCATTTCATTTGTTAATTATGTTTGGTCCTGCGATACAATTAAGCGACAAATCACCACAATAATCTCATACCTTCTCATAATTAGTGAAGCCGCCCATGACAGCTGGGTCCACAATGCCATTGAGCAGCATGGAGAGGGGGTTGATGGGAAGGCTCGGGTCTCTGAGGTGCCGCTGGACCATGTTGTTGATCTTATCATTGGTCAGCAGCATGGTCTCCATGGCGTTCTCCAAAGGACTGATTTCCTCCTACAGAAAGAAACAAATCTGAAGTCAGCATCCACACACACAGCACAAAATTAGCAAACTTAAAACAATATTACTTTTACAGAACATTCAACCACAAAGAGTCCTACTGAAAAAGGCACTTAGCAGAAACATTTACAAGACAGGATGGCAAATGTGATTCGTTTTCAGCAGCTGTCTAACACGTTGATGCTACACAACAACTAAAGTCGATAAAAACAAGAGCATGTTTTTATGTCAAATTATGGCTCATTTCTCACATAGACTCTTTCATAATTTAGGATTTTTTTAACAGTGTTTGCTTTTAAGAAATAATTCTCACTTACAGTATGTAACTTTTTCTACTGTGGAACAAAAATAGTCAATATTCTGAAAAATCTTCACACAGGTCTTACCCACACAACAGCTCATATATTTAAGTCTTATGAAGGTACAAAAATCGATACGATAGATTTGTATGAGGAACACACTGACATTTAAAATGTTATTGACCTAAATTTAAACATTTAACATTAGAAACTTGTTATTAAATCATTCAATCAGTGAGTTATACTCAGATTCGTGAACAAAGCATTCAGTCTCAAAAGAACGATTCGTTCACTGATCCAGTTCTCAAATTCAACTTGCTGACTGAAGGATTTTCCATTTTCCGATTTAAGAGCTCACTGGAGGTAATGATGAAGATTAACAGTGAATAACAACTTAAATTTCAATCTGTTCCTTACACAAAGCTAGCATATTGCTTCAGAAGACTTGAAATACATTGAACGTGTTGTATGAACTACTTTTATTGTGGCCTTTTTTAGAGCAAAACCTTAAAACGATGATTTAAACACCTTTACAGCACACATAATGCAAAAGTTTTAGTAGATGAATAAATGCAAGTGCTTTTATAAAATTATAAGCTTCACATTTCTGCCTTTAAACTTTCCTAAAAAATTGGCCCCATTCACTTCCATTGTAAGTGCCTCACTGTATTCTTTTTTTTTTTCATTCCAATGTGCTTTTTAAGTCCTTGTGGTCGCGTATTGATTCGCCTCAGTCTGGGTGGCGGAGGACGAATCTCAGTCGCTTCCACGTCTGAGACGGTCAACCCGTGCATCTTATCACGTGGCTTGTTAAGCGCATTGCCACGGAGACATAGCGCATGTGGAGGCTTCACGCTATCCACCAAGGCAACCACGCTCAACTCACCACGCGCCCCACCGAGAACGAACCACATTACAGCGACCACGAGGAGGTTACCCCATGTGACTCTACCCTCCCTAACAACCCGGCCAATTTGGTTGCTTAGGAGACCTGGCTGGAGTCACTCAGCACGCCCTGGGATTCGAACTAGCGAACTCCAGGGGTGGTAGCCAGCGTATTTTACCATTGAGCTACCCAGGACCCCGCCTCACGGTAATCTTGATTTTTGCTTCTTTTTTTTTTTTTTTAAAGGAGGCACAAGACTAAATTATTTTTTGTGGTAATCAAAATTATGTCACAAATGCTGTCAATTTAACTTAAAGGAATATTACAGGTTCAATACAAGTTAAGTACTAATGAACTTAAATAATTGGTTAACAAAACTACATTTCCCACTCTCAAACTCTGTTCGGAGACAAATTAATATCTGGCCGCAGATCTGTTACCATAATGCATCTGTGGCAGGGATCTGAAATCAATATGTGGGGCACACTTATGTGTGCATATCAGGAAACTCATGCCAGGATGATAATGAGAATGAAAGCACACGTGAACCTTCAGTGAATACATTCTCAATGAAGTATGCTGCAAGACAAGGGAGAGCTAAACAGAGACGGTGCGAATCAAAATGGATAAACAACCAAACATCCAATCTGGGCATTACATGTTGCCAGAACCTTTCTCTCCTCTGCCCTGGTGACTACAGTGGAATATTTGTACGCAGCGTGCCAGCACACGCAATCATAATTCACCCTGCACAGAGTGGATAGTGGATGACATGATGAGAAAAGTACGCTGGAGGAATACAGTGAAAGACAGGTCAGGTATGCTATATTTGGACTGGAGTCGAAGTGAGACAGGTTAGGTGTGTTGTAGTGGAGTCTAGAGGGGGGTGAGACAGGTCAGGTTTGCCATACTGGAGTGTAGTGAGAGTGAGACAAGGCAAGTCTGCAATATTTAGACTGGAGTGAGGGTGAGACAGGCCAAGTTTGCTCTATTGGAAAGAAGAGTGGGGTGAGACAGGACAGGGAAACTGTATTGAAGTTTAGTGTAGGCAAGATGTGCCAGTGAGATGGGTCAGATTTGCTGTGTTAGAGTATAGCAGTGAGAGTGAGACAGGTCAAGTCTGTTATAATTGAGTGAGACAGGTCAGATCTACTATGTAGGAGTGGAGTGAGAGTGAGAAAGGTCAGGCCTAGTGTTTTACAATGTAGTGGGTGAGACAGGTCAGGTATCTTGTTCTAGTGAGTAAGACAGGTTACATCTACTATGCTGGAGGAGACTGAGAGTGAGACAGGTCAGGTCTACTATATAAGAGTTTAGTGCGTAAGGCAGGTCAGATCTAAAGAACTGGAATGTAGAGGGTGTGAGACAGGTCAGCTCTACTGTACTGGTGTATAGTGAGAGCAAGACAGGTCGTGTCTGTTATAATGGATTGAGACAGGTCAGGTCTTCAATGCTGGAGTGGAGTAAGACAGGTCAGGCCTACTGTATTACAATGTAGTGGGGTGAGACAGGTCAGGTGTCTTGTGCTTGTGTAGTGAGTGAGACAGGTTACATCTACTATGGTGGAGTGGACTGAAAGTGAACACAGGTCAAGTCTACTATATTAGAGTTTTGTTGAGAGTGAGATAGTCAGATCTGCTGTGCAAGATTGTAGGGGGGTGAGATGGGTCAGGACTCCTGTACTTGGGCCTTGTGACAGTGAGACAGATCAGGTGTCTGGTGTTGGAGTGTAGTGGGAGCAAGACAGGTCAGATCTACTAAGCTTGAGTGGAGTGACCATGAGACAGGTCAGGTCTACTGTATTAGAAAGTAATGGGGTGAGAAAGGTCAGGTCTCCTGTAAAAACTGAAGTGATACATTCATGTTGTCGTACTCACCGCTGAGACAGACACAACTTCAAACCAACGCAGGATGCCGGGCAGTTTATAGGCTGTGACATAAGTCGTCCGTTCAATCCACATGTTCTTTTGAAAAAAAAACAGAAAAAACATCAAGCAAAAGATTAAGTTGAACATTAAAAAAAAAAGAAAAAAGAAAAAAGAAAGCTTTTAGCAAAGTGGTACATTTCAGGCAAAAAGTGAATAAATTGCATTCCTGCACACACAGTGTTTTCTTCGTTGTAAGCCTCAGGCTCCATTTACCAGATTTTAATGGATGTTTACCAATAACAGATGTGAGTGGGGGGTGAGTTTGATGTTATATCTCAGTATAAAAGTTCAGGATTCTCAGATTTGACATCTCCACTTTAATAACTCTGTGTGATTTCTTAAAAGGTTTGTAGATGAACAGCCATTAGAAAAAAAAAAAAAGAAAAAAAAGAAAAACAGTCCTGAGATCTTCTGAAGGAACAATTCTAAAGCACTTTCTATGTGGTACTGATCTTTAAGTGGGAAAAGAGAAATATCAAAACCAAAACAAACTCACAGCAAACTCATTGTCCGGATCTTTCTCTCCTTTCCGGACTGGCCGGGAATACTGGAATTTCTGGACTTCGTTTACAGTGTAAAAGCTGCAAAGTAAAATGAGAACAAGTTCATATTTATCCTGGGAATGAGTGGCCTTTTCGAGAGGGTTGTATCGGCTCAAGAGGCAGAATTTTGGGGGCTCAGGAGTGCCAGAGGGACTCACATCGGTCCTGATGATTATCAAAAACACTGACACATGAGCTAAAGAAACTGAAAACAGTGAACAGTCATGGACGTTGTGGAAAAGACGGGAAAAATGCAGAGGCAAACACATAAATATTAGTGTTTGTTTGATTGTGAATGACTAAGGGATTACGTATCTTTACAAATAATATAAACATTTTACAATAATATTTTATGTAATATAGGCTAAATTTGTTTGATTTATATTATTTTTAACAAATTGTTTCACACCTGGACTCTCACTCATAGTCGTGTGAAGAGACAAGTTAGGGGTTGTTCACACCAAACGTGTTTTTGCAGATGTCTGCATTGTTTTTCTATGTAAATATGCACTTGAAGGATATCTTTGACCGTTATGTTGCTTTCTGCAGTTTTTTTTTTCCCCTCTATCACATTCCATCACAATATACAGATCTGGAACGTATGTGATGCTCTAATGCATTTTAGCTCTCACAGATGTGCTCATCCATAGACATTCAGTCTAATTTTCAGTTCAAGCACCACCCTCGATGTTTCATTGAATATCTCGGCCTCTGAGTGGACTAGAAGTTCAATCTTGGTCTCATTAGAAAGCTGAGGTCATCAATAGTCGAAAAAAAATATTTGCTAATTAATTATTTTGCATGCTTTTCCTTCTGGATGGCATATTTTGTTCTGGACATCTAAGACATAACATTGGATTACTCAGCCAAGAAAGCTCACAGACAAGTAAACAATGGCTCATTTTTTAGAGAACTTCCTAAGGTTTTATCTATTTGGGGCTTACAGCAGAAGTTATCGGAGCATAAGAGAGACATTTGAATTTGATGACTCATATTTAATATGTAATTCTTTTGAATATCTTTTGAACTGTGGTATTAGGGCAACAAAATTAACTGTACAATCGCATTCCTGAGAGTAAGAGCTTTCATTTGATATATGACTTGTCCATTTATGTGCTATGTGAAGGACTTTCATCTTTATAAAAGCATTTGTACCCCATTGCCTCTGGGGGTGGGGTTGCTAATTTTCAACAAGAATGTTTTGAGGCCTTTTGTTATTTGAATTAACATATATGCAGAAGCGATGGTTATTTCTGACAAGTTGAGATTCTAAGCTTTCAAATGATACCTCATACGCCTGACGTATGTATAAGAATACTTTAATGCAGGGATGTCAAACTCAGTTCCTGGAGGGCCACAGCCCTGCAGAGTTTAGTTCCAGCCCTGCTCCAAAATGCCTCCTTGTAATCTTCAAGCACTCCTGAAGACCTTGATTAGCTGCTTCAGGTATGTTTAATTAGGGTTGGAGCTAAATTCTGCTGGACTGTGGCCCTTCAGGAACCAAGTTTGACACTCCTGCTTTAATGTTTTAAGCATAAACTTTTTTCGTGATATAGCGCACCTCCCCCCAACCACCACTAGTAACAATCTGACCTACAGTAAGAGTCACTGAACAAATCAGTGAACAAATCTTAAAATGTAAGCAGATTCAAAAGATTTGAGTTACTGGAATGAATAAAATGTTGTTGCTAATGAAATAGCACCATATGGTCCAGGGATTTTTGAGTTGGAATTCATAATTACACTGCAATATAAATAAAACATGACCAGATATCTGTCAGAGGTCCAGCCACACACATTCAGACTAGAACAGAGATGAGAGCAAGTGTCATTTTACTCTCTCTGCCGGACGTTTGCTTGGCAAAGCCATCATATCTGGAGAGGCACGACGAGGAGAAACGGAAATATAAATCTGAGCTGCGACACTGGAGATCAGAGAGGGTAAGGGGTAAGTGCATCACATCCTGTCATGTGACCCATGACCCTGATGCTTATTTACACAGAGAGGAGACTTTTGTGTTATTAGTGAGTTTTAATTACTTTTCATGCTCATAGTCGACTGTGATTGGCTACAGTATGCTGCCTGCAATGCTTTCTGAAGATGGGTGATAATGGTGCTGTTTGCCCTATGGCACTGAAGGTAGCCTGAATCAGAATGGTGTTTTGCATACAACTGTGTGCATGTGTGTGTGTGTGTGTGCGTGCATGCATGATTTATGCACATTTATGCACCAATTTAAATCAAGTGGGTGAGTCCCACTGAAACACACACACACACACACACACATTGGTGTGGCTATCCTTAGGACTGTCCATAGACATAATGATTTTTATACTGTACTAACTATAGATTCTATCCCCTAACCCTAACCCTACCCCTAAACCTAACCCTCACAAAAAACTTTCTGCATTTTTACATTTCATGTTTTTTAAGCGATTTAAATTATGGGAACACTAGAAATGACCACATATACCACATTTATAGCATAATACCCTTGTAATTACCAGTTTGTAACCTAAAAAATGTTCTCGTAAACCACCCAAGCCCGCACACACACACTCAAAATAAGTAAAAATAAATGTTTTTTCACTTATAATGATACAGTGATCAGGTCAGTGATTACGAATAACTCATTA
Organism: Myxocyprinus asiaticus; assembly: GCF_019703515.2. NCBI lineage: Eukaryota > Metazoa > Chordata > Actinopteri > Cypriniformes > Catostomidae > Myxocyprinus > Myxocyprinus asiaticus. Next base: position 40,714,714 of record NC_059375.1, read on the forward strand.
TTAACAAATCTTTCCAGAATTAATTAATATTTACCAGGAAGACAGACTCAATTGATGGGCATACCTCCATATAAATGTATATTTCGATAACAAGCTAGATATATACACAGATAAACAAACAGATATATAAACAGATAGACAACCAGGTAGACTGTAACTTGGGCTAAACAAAAACAGACTTCAAAATAGTGTTACAGACAGACTGACAAACTGATAGATAGTAAATTAATGTGATAGCATAGACATGCAGAATAGACAGACAAACAGTAGGTAGAACGATAGATAAAAAAAACAGAACAAAAAACAAACGAGAGATAGACAGAAAGATAGATAGACAGACAGACAGTCATTGCTCTTACTTCACGATCTGCTCTGACACGGGTTTGTTCTGAAATTTGGGTGGAAGTTCTAGAATGGGCTTCACTGTGAAACACTGAATGTCTGTTTTAACCAACTCAGAAACAATCACCCAGGACAAATTGGTAGTAAAATAAACCTACTATATATATATATATATATATATATATATATATATATATATATATACGTAGAAAAAACAAAACATGTGTATTAAGAAATGCACTTAATGGAAGTCTATGGGTCCACTGTTTGCACGCTTGCCCCATAGACTTCCCTTGTAAGTGCATACTTGTGAAAGTAAATGTCACCATGAAAGTGACAGTTAAGGATACACTGTCCAGTGGAGTTCTTGATGTCCTCACTGGCTGGAGTCGTGGTCTTCATCTTTTCAGCGTTGGGAAACTGAGTGAGCAGTCGTGCCTCAAAATCCTCCCACCGTTCATACTCCTTTCCACGATAAATGAACATCTTATTCTGAAAAGCAACACAACAACAGCATATCAAATCCCTCTGAATCTCAACACATTCATCTGAAGATTAAACATTCGTTTCCTTGCTTTATTTTTCTGTTTAGGCATTCTAAATTCCACTTTCTGTGCTTCCTATCCTCATCTGCAAATATCATTAGCATTATATGATTTTCCAACACATTTCATTTTATATACAGTAATTAAAAAAATGCAGTTTAACAACAAAATCTTATAATCAAATACACAGAGGCCAAAAGCTGAGCAATACCATATGATTTACAAACATAACATCAACATGGACATATAACAGGTAACATTTCCAGCACTTCAGTGAATCTTGTCAACAGCACATTTACATACATTTTCTTAATGTGGTAAACCATTTTGATGACAGCTAAAATAAATCATACTGTACCAAAACAACCAAAGAACATCTAGAACATTCATTCATCTGTGAATCACCAGAGATTTGATAAAAAGGACGGTAAACCAACACTAAAACAGAAAATATCTCATTCTGTATTTCAATATCTGTCATGCAGAATAAGAATGCTGAATCTCAAAATAGACAACGCGGTGGAAATTCAGAGGCGTTTGGCAGCATGGAAACGTTCAATTACTGCACATTGCAAATAAAGACAGCGTCAATCACGTGCGCCCACCTATAACAATCTCAATATGTTTCCATTCTCAGTAAATGTGTGAATAACTACACACTGACTACTGTGTGCATACAAACACCTACACACACAGGCATGATTTACGCAAATCCACATGCAGAGGAATATGGTAAGAGAGAGTGAGTATATTCTGAATGCTGTACTGTGCACAGTATGCACACAAAAAAAAACAACGATGGAAAACTATTTATATTATTATTTTAATTTTTTATTTTATCCCCCTTTCTCCCCAATTTGGCATGCCCAATTCCCACTACTTAGTAGGTCCTCGTGGCGGCGCGGTTACTCACCTCAATCCGGGTGGCAGGGGCCAAGTCTAAGTTGCCTCCGCTTCTGAGACCGTCAATCCATGCATCTTATCACGTGGCTCGTTGTGCATGACACCGCGGAGACTCACAGCAAGTGGAGGCTCATGCTACTCTCCGTGATCCACGCACAACATACCACGCACCCCACTGAGAGCGATAATCACTCATTACGACCACGAGGAGGTTACCCCATGTGACTCTACCCTCCCTAGCAACCAGTCCAATTCGGTTGCTTAGGAGACCTGGCTGGAGTCGCTCAGCACACCCTGGATTCCAACTCACGACTCCAGGGGTGGTAGTCAGCGTCAATACTCGCTGAGCTACCCAGGCCCCAGAAAACTATTTATATTTTAAGTTTATAGCAAAATTTTCAGATAGTAGTAGTTTTAGAGTGTAGGGAGACAAACTACTGTTAAAAATCAATCAAGTTGTGAGTTTGAATCCAGTGTGTGCTGAGTGACTCCAGCCAGGTCTCCTAAGCAACTAAATTGGCCCGGTTGCTAGGGAGGGTAGAGTCAGATGGGGTAACCTCCTCATGGTCGCTATAATGTGATTCTCGCTCTCGGTGGGGCACGTGGTGAGTTGTGCGTGGATGCCGTAGAGAATAGCGTAAAGCCTCCACACGCGCTATGTCTCCGCGGTAATGCGCTCAACAAGCCACGTGATAAGATTGACGGTCGCAGACGTGGAGGCAACTGAGATTCATGCTCCGCTACCCGGATTGTGGCGAGTCATTATGCCATCATGAGGGCTTAGAGTGCATTGGGAATTGGGCATTCCAAATTGGGGAGAAAAAAAATAAATAAATCAATTCACCAATGGAGAAAACTAATGGGATTTCTTCTGGAATCTGAATGTTGCACTACATAGCATTTGTTGTACTGTCATTAATTTATTTTGAGTTACAATTTTACTGTTTTTTTACAGTAATGTGAATCTAATGAGAATTATTAATTACAACAATCGGGATAACAAAAATATTCAAAAGTAAAACATCCAAACACATACGGTAATGAGTTTTAAATAATGTTTATTAATTGTCATGGAAATAATGTCACTTTTTAATTAAGTCTTAATGCAAAATATTTTTCTTTTCATTTTGGGGTAAAAAAGGTGTCCTGGACTTACCCATTTAGTATCTACTGCTACATGCATAAAGGGATGAATGCATAAAGCTATACATTTGCACAAGTGCACACACACACACACACACACACACACTGCCTGAACAAACATATTTCAGCTGCTCAATTAGTGTGTGCAGGGCTGTAGATGAAATATGCCCAGGGCCGTTTTCAAATCTGCTTTGAGCGATAAGGTGACAAATTGCACTGAGCTCTCGACGGGTGTTTTCACACCGCCAGCGATTCCAAGCACGGCGGAATAAACCGCCAGCGCTCGAATGAACCTGCATGCATACAAAAGTGCCACTTCAAGGAGGAAAACAAGACTGCAACACATTTTCTCTTTCAAAAGGCAAAGCTGCTCTCCATGGAGCCACAAGTCAACACTGGCAGGAGGCGATGGACTTCAGATGCCTGATTCTTTTTCTTTCCCAGAAAGACGTGTGACTGCAGGCAGCTGGAACTGAATTAAATGAATTACAAACATATCTGAAGCCTTTCTGTCCCAAAACCACAGGCTTAAAACCTACAGTACGTATTATCTATAGAAGGTGAATATGTTTCAAAATGAATGGTAGAAGTTTCTGAAGAGGAAATAATAGTAATAAAAACATGAAATAGAAAAACACATCATGATTAAAGCCTGCGTGCAATACAAATGCAAGATAATAATCTGTTTGCCTATAATATTCTTTGTATTTGAGGAAATTAAGTATATCATTATATCAAATGAGTCATTAAAAAGACATTAACATTGTAGTAGTAGTAGCAGTAAACTGTAGTAGTAAATAATAATAAAAACAAAAAAAAAATCTCCCAAATCCATAGTTACTATATTTGCTATTATTGCTGTAAAGTTTATCACTTAACTATTTAAATACGTTGAAAACTATTTGCAAGATTTTAGATATGCTGCATTACCTACAACTGCCTAAAACAATGCATAAATAGCTATTATTTATTTTGTCAGTGACGTCAGCCAAAAAGTAAAGTCATTTCTGGGGGTTGGACTGGTAATAAATTTGACGTTTCTGGTTCAGATTCCCCTTAATGATTAAGGTTCCTTAATGGTTCCATTAATGATTGTTTTAGTATTTTTGGGGTATAAATATTTGCAACTAAGAAATGCTATTTTTATAAAATACCAGTAATTACAACAAAAATCATAATGTGAATATTTAACTACACATTGTCATATCAACAACCATCAAGTAATTACTCTGAAATCTTGATTAATTTCAAGTCGGACAGACCATACTCTTCTGTGTGCTAATACATTTTAATCTGTGCGAATTCATTTTTTCAGTTCACTAGCACCAGTACTAACACCTAAAAAAGTAAACGTACAGCCATGCATACAGGACACAGAATAATTGAAATGTTAAGTGTGTCATTTCTGCACAACTATCATTACCAAACAGAACTGAAAAAAATAAGTACTGTTTACAGGTTTCCCTAAATATTACACTCATCTGCCTTTGGTCCAAAAAACAAAGTCCCATCCCAAACTCACGTCATTGGTGGAGCAAATGTTGCTGTGTCTGATTAGTTGAGACTATCTAAATCTCTATGAAATTATTATTGGCCACTGTAGACATATTTGAGACACATGTTAATACAAGACGATTGATAGTACCAGTTGTAAATGGGGTCTTAAGGAGCACAGTTTTTCCAGAGAGAATGTTAGCCATAAGGAGTCATTACTGGAGGAAAAGTGAAGAGGCAGAACTTAAGAGAGAAAGAGAAATAGCAAGATAAAGGAGCAAACATTCAAATAGAAGAATAAAGGACAGTCTAAATGATCCGGAACATTTGTGTTCTGTTGAGGACACTGTTGATGGGTTTGGAGAAGCCACACAAAGACAACAGTAATTCATTTTCAGGCCTTTGGATACATATATCAGACACATTCACAATGTGTTGTATTTTCATACAAAGAAACAGACAAATCTCCATGGTGACAGTGAATTAAGATAGAATTCTGGATTATGAGAGAAATAGTGCTTGTGTAACTCACCCTGAGAAATGAGGGATAGCCAAGCCCATAATAACCCACAGCGAAGTAGTCCGACTTTGGTCTGATCACCTTGACGATGCTCTCATAAAACTGAGCCTGCTTTCTCTACGAGAGAGAGAGAGAGAGAGAGAGAGAGATAATCATAAACTACTCAGTTCTTAAGTTATTCATGTCCACAACTATGCAGGCAGAGTTACGCGCCATAGTTTAATACTTAAGGTTAGCTATTCTTCCTTAGTAAGTACCACAGTGAAAGTGTCTAAAAAAAATAGGATTTTATGATTGATCTTATTTGCATGTAAATTTCTAAATGTTACTACTAATTTGCATATACAAATAAGCAAATATTTTAAGAAAAAAAAAGATAAAAAATGTAGAACCTACACTTCTATAAGTTGAAACATGAAGAAAATATGAAAATGTGACATAAATTGGAGGCAGACTGCTGCCATCTGGTGAACAAAATATAAATAACAAGACTTGAAAACCATGTCATTCCAGTAACAGCCAATAGATGGCAGTAGCCACCTACTGTGAAGTCTGATGGCTTGATGTAACCTAATTTTATGTTATCATTAGATATGCATTTGGATATATATTTAGACATTATCAAACTTTTATTTGTCAAAGTTAAGCATTTTAAACTGATTTGAAGTGTCAGTTTTTGCAGTTATGTCATTATGCTTGCAATCAAACCTGACCATGGTGTCACAAAGACAGAATTAGCATTTTTCTTCCAATAATTTATTTCAAACTTAAACATTTAATAACTCAAAAGTAGTTATTGTCTCACCAGTTCATTTTGTGTTTGTGCAAGTGTGTTTGTGTGAATAGGTGTGTGTTTTCCACTGAGGATGTTTTAGAGTCTCACCCTGTAATTTTTATCTGTTTTTTTCTCCATTGTGCCTATTTTATTGATTGTTTTTTGTCTTTAAATTTTCAATTTCAATGGTCAATCAGTTTTGACTGTGAATACCAAAGGTGTCACTTTTCTTTATGACCACTTAGACTTATCGAATAGAGCCCAATTTGTGTGTGTGTGTGTGTGTGTGTGTGTGTGTCAAATGGAGGAAAAGTCACCAAGTCTTGTACTGCTCAGATAAAGGAAACTGTTTTTATGAAATGAGTAGTATTTCAGTAATGACTGAATAGCACTGGAAGGTTAAAGGACATTTTCGTCACAAGACAAAAATTATGACTAAAACAAAAATCTGAAATTTTACATTAAATATAAGTTGATCAAAACATTATAACACATTTAAATTACATCATTAAACATACACAACACATATTGTTAATCCTATTTTGCAGTGTTTGTGTAACATATTACACTTTATTATTATAAATGACTATAGTGACAACAATTACAATATGTAATTACAAGCAGCTAAACAAAATATTTACACAGTAATTACATGTAATTTATTAGTATTACTCAGTAACATAAACACTGCAAAATAAAGTTTGACCTACCGATTTTTAGACTATTATTAAAACATCCGATTCTATGTTTCATGACATCAAGTAATAGAAACAAAAACAAGAATAGGAAAAGGTTTAATGCAATATCTGCAAGGTCAAAATAAAGGTTGCTCACACAATTTTGTTCAAGTCTTTGCAAAATGTGGTGACATTGCTTTGTTGATTTGAAATAAAAGAGAAGCTTATCTTTAAAAGTGGACCACAATCTTTCTTTGTGTCTGAGTGGATCAATTTGTCATTTATTGCCAATTAGACAACACTGCACTAATGAACAAAATGTAGCAACTCATTAAAATCCCATATTCCATGTTTATTAGGCCAATTTAGCTAGTTCGGTAAACTTTAAAAGCCTGAATGACTTAAGTGTTTGTTTCATTCTAAAAGGTTGAATGAGAAAGTTTGTTCATACCAGCAAAGCACTCAGCTGCTCAAAGTCAAACATTTCATTCTCGTACTGTTCGGCTAACTCCTTCCCCAGGATAATGGCCTCCTCCCACATCTGAAGACAAAGCACCAAAAAACACATCAAACATCTCTTGGGGCGTCATTATGTCAGAATATGGTTATGCGATATACAGTATATCCAACTCATCTGTAAACACTGTGCTTGGATTTGCCTGTCAAACAAAAGTGTTTTTGAGATTTATGATGAAGTGGATGCAAATTTATCATGCTACACACTGTTGATCATGTTAAATATTTAAAGTCAACATAAAACGGCATTCACATCCCATTTTTTTTTTGTAATGTGAGCAAAAAAGAATATTAAAATGATAAAGTAGGACAGGACTTCATTTTATTAATCAAGAATAGATTGAAAATTGGCCATTTCATATCAGAATGGAGAATGCACTAAATTAGCAGTGTATTCTAGAAAACTACATACATATTTAAAATGCATGCACATTATACACTCACCGGCCAATTTATTAGGTACACCTGTACATCTACTTATTCATGTGATTATCTAAGCAGCCAATCATGTGGCAGTAATGTAATGTATAAAATCATGCAGATATGGGTCAGGAACTTCAGTTAATGTTCACATCAACCATCAGAATGGGAAGAAAATGTGATCTCAGTGATTTGGACCGTGGCATGATTATTGGTGCCAGACGGGCTGGTTTGAGTATTTCTGTAACTGCTGATCTCCTGGGATTTTCACACACAACAATCTCTAGAGTGTAAAGAGAATGGTGCGAAAAACAAAAAAAACATTGAGTGAGCGGCAGTTCTGTGGGCAAAAACGGCTTGTTAATGACAGAGGTCAGAGGATAATGGTCAGACTGGTCCAAGCTGACAGGAAGGAACCCAAACAACCACGTTACAATAGTTCAATGCCAAAAACATTTCTGAACGTACAACACGTCGAACACTGAGGCGGATGGGCTACAGCAGCAGATCCTTCCGGGTACCACTACTGTCGGCTTAAAACAGGAAACTGAGGCTGCAGAGGGCACAGGCTCACCAAAACTGGACAGTAGACGATTGGAAAAACATTGCCTGGTCTGATAAATCTGGATTTCTGCTGAGGTACTCAAATGGTAGCCCACTGCAGCCTCAGTTTTCTGTTCTTGGCTGACAGAAGTGGAACCCAACATCTTCTGCTGTTGTATCCCATCCGCCTTGAGGTTCAACATATTGTGCATTCTGAGATGCTATTCTGCTCACTACAATTGTACAGAGTGGTTATCTGAGTTACCGTAGACTTTGTCAGCTCAAACCAGTTTGGTCATTCTCTGTTGACCTCTCTTATCAACAAGGCATTTCCGTCCGCAGAGCTGCCACTCACTGGTTGGTTTTTGCACCATTCTGTTTACACTCTAGAGACTGTTGTGTGTGAAAATCCCAGGAGATCAGCAGTTACAGAAATACTCAAACCAGCCCATCTGGCACCAACAATCATGCCACAGTCTAAATCACGGAGATAAAAATTTTTTCCCCTTTCTGATGTTTGATGTGAAAATTAACTGAAGATCCTGACCCATATCCGAATGACTTTATACCTTACACTGCTGCCACATGATTGGCTGCTTAGATAATCGCATGAATAAGTAGATGTACAGGTGTACCTAATAAAGTGGCTGGTGAGTGTATATTATATTGATGCACATTTTAACACTGTTTAATGTATGCACAACTGACTAACAAAATTTGCTATATAACCCTAAAACTTCTATTTGCACAATCTACAGTACACATTTGCAGTTTTAAACAACATTTGGCAAACACATCCTGAGATTTTTTAATACATACTATATTTCAGTATTTGCTATTATTGCAGTAACCTTTATAACGTTAACCTGCATTTAGAAACAAAAACCCAAAACAGCCTTTGGAATAATATGCACTCATGAACTGCACACAATAAAGATAATGCAGGAATATGCATTTAAATTTTATGTTGATTTTAAGGCATCATTAAAAGCTAACGGTCATGACCTCACGATAAAATAAAAAGATTCCGTCTTTGGAGTTTTGGAATGGAATTTTAGTGACCACAACTGAACAGAATATTTGTATATTCTCTTGCTCTCATACAATAAATGTCAATTACATTCTCTTATATCAAACTCATACCTTCAAAATATAGTTGTAAATAACACCTTATGTAACATTATATTTCTGTTGCACATGATTTGATATAAAATGAATTCTTCAAATCAAACTCTGAGTGCATCCTGATGACACAGAGAGGGGCTACGATTATGTATCAATATGACTGGAGGCATCCAAGATTGAAGATGATGCTGTGGATCACTAATTCAGACCGGCAGAGACCAGATGAAGACTGTGAATACATCAATAAACTATTGTGAAGAAAAAGAGAGGTGCTCGTCATGAAATGAAACTCACATTCTAATGGGGCTGGATGATACATTGAATATTCACTATATATTTTCAATAATTTAGTTGGCAATATAAAATCAAGGAAGAGTGTGGATGACATAATGATTTTAATGTGCTTTAATTTGGCAATTAAAGTTTCCTAAAGCTCATTTCATTAGACACGTTTATGCAACATAGACTCATGAAACTCATATAATAGTTCATATGATATTGTGAAATTGTAAGACATCGAATGACTTGGCTTGGTCATAAAGGTATGACCAACCAATCAACAAACCAAATTTCAAATCGATACAAATCAGGCAAGCCTACAATCCAACACTCTATTTTAGGAAACGTCAGTGAACAAATCTGGTTTCAAATTCCATATTTATTCATATTTATTTATGCAATGCAAATGACTGATGTATGTAAATAACCTGTATAGACATGCTTCCCTCATATTGTTTCAAACCCTGATGATTTTTTTCTTCAGTAGTACACAACAGTGATTTTCCTATTAAAATCATGGTTAGGTTTAGGGTTTAAACTTCGTAAATACATAGTTTGTTGGTTAGTTTATTTTTCAACATGGGAGTAGGCTTATGTACAAGTCAACAACGATTTCGCCATGTCGTACTATTATTAAGACATGTCTTGAGACCTGGCTGGTACGAAGTCCCTTAGAGGACAGGGCTTTTTTTTTTTTTTTTTTTTTTTCTGAAATTGTTTAAAAAAAAAAAAATACTATTCTGAAATAATAGTGAAAAATGTACCATTGTTTTACTATAGTAACCATATTTTAACCTTGATATTCATAGTACAAACATAGTGATAATTCAGGAAAATGAAAACTATGGTAATAAAAATCATAATTTTTTGGTTATTATGGTTCTACTATAGTAAAATCAGAGTAACCACAAGAATTACCATAGCTAATCTACAGTAAAACCATGGTTACTATATGGATACAGTATACTGTATTAAAACCATGGTATACGCCAACAAAACATGGTTACTTAACTTACTTTTCATAGTTACTACAGTATTCCTATAGTAAAACCATGGTTTCTGCCAAATAAAATAAAATAATTAAAAAAGTCTACAATATTACTATAGTAAAACCATAGGTAAACTAAGCTATTTGTATAGTAAAACCATAACCACAAAATTATGATTTAAAAAAAAAAATAATATTTTAGTTTTCCTTTTATTGTATTATTACTATGGTTTCACTATGAATATCAAGGTTAAAATATGTTACTGTAGCAATACCATGGCAAACCTATTGCGAGGAAATGCAAAACTAATTGTGCAGGCATGCAAAACTATTTCAGGAATAAAAAAAACTTTAAGACAAAGACGTTTTATCAGCGTTTCTGATTTAAACTTCTGTTGTAAACACAGTTAAAGTTAAGTTTTATTAATTATTTTGATGAAAATGTTTCTTTAAAACAAATGACTCTTGGTTTGATATATTATTTGATTTAATGCAAAGACATTCTTAAATTTTAAAGAGTGGCTTAAGTGTAAATACTGTAAGTTTTTGAGGCCAATGTATATACTGAATATTGTTTGAAAAATAATTTTTAGCTTTATCGCCCAGCGCTATATTATAATATCAGGCCACATATTCAGCATGATTACTAAATACAGTATATTCCCCAATTTTGCTTAATAAATGTCTGTCGAAACAGCAGACTATGGGAAAAGGGAAAAAAGGAAGGGAGAGATACAGAGAAAGACAAGAACAGTTTATTTGACCAAGTCTTCCTCTCTCAGTTCTCCAGAGACGCTCAGCAGTGACATGATGTGCAAATGTCCTAGCAGTCTGAGCAGTGTTCAAAATAGACGCTCTGAAAAGCTGTAACAATTCCAAATTAATCTGTCAAACAGGAGAGCGGAGGCCCAAAGCTGCTCCTCATCTGGTTTTCCAGGACTGATTGACTGATCCTCTCCTCCAAACACACATTTTCCATTTCAATTCTCTCGTGCTCTCTTGATTTGACAGAGACAGGCACCCTTGGTCAAGATTTTGAGCTACTGAGCCCAATAATGCGGTCCAGTCCAGGAGAATCAGTAAGAGAGTCCCCAACTGAGACCTCAACGATGGGCACAGATCTCTGAGTGGCCCCTTATAAACTTTAAATCCCATCAGCTCCTATCTTTAGCCTTCCAGACTAATAGAGATGTGGCCATAAAAGACAGCCAATAAAGTCCCTCTCTTCTTTTCTCTGTGGGTCACCTTTGTGTTTCACCACCTATTGCAAATTCTTCCAGTACTGGAGCTTCAGGACGTGTTTAAAGAATCCACAGAATGGCTTCATGAGCGCAGTTTTTGTTACCCACATTGGAAATTTGGAGGCAAGACTTATTTACAACAAATAACTTGTCACACCATAAGAGTTATTTAAAATGAACTAGTGAATATAAAACTAGTGTGTAAAAATGGTGAAAAACTTTGTTATAAGTTACAGGACCTAAGATATACACTTTTTAATATATTCATATAAATTTTAACCTAAAATCTTGTTGATTTGAAAAAATAAAATAAAATAAAAATTCCATGAACGTTATAACATCACCTACGCATTTAAATGTCACTTCTGGGACTTCTATGAACACATTTGTCATGAATTTGTGAATAATTTTATCAGTTGGTTCATTTAAATAAATCTTCAAAAGTAACAGTTTCGCCACAATGAATGGACCTTTTACACAGACTGCAATGATGTAAATATTGCAAATTATTTAATAATTAAAACATTTATAACATTATTATTTAATTATTAATAAATTTAAAATAAATAGTGACTAATACTGCACTTTTCTTTATTATTATTACAAATTTTCAAGACTGACTCATATTTTATGCCTGAGATTAAAATGGAATATTAAGAACTTTATCAGATGTTACAAATAAAAACATTTAAAGGCATTTTTAAAGGCATTTTTTGCCCCCACATTTAGAATTTCTGGGGCATATTTGTAATTTTTGGTGGCATTTTTACTCTGACCTCCCTTAATTGTTTTACCCTGCAATACTGGTATGGGGTTTCTAAAGGCGCCATTACATTTACTTTTGGACAGTGACGTCCATTCGTGCGATGGACTTCCAGTGGCTAAGAGATTTCCCCTCACGGATTTGCATGAAGTTCAAGTTTGGTGAACTCTGACAGCCGAATTTGCTGCATTAACCAATAGGAAGTCGCTTTCATTGGCAGTGAACTCTGGGTGGGCGGTGATTCGTACTAAGCTGCACTTAATATTCACAATGGACAAGGATATCATTTTAGCGGCAATTTTCTTTTTAACTTCACTCTCCCAGAGTATAAAGTGCAGCATTAAAAAGAGACTGCTTGGCATTTAGTTTTTTGCCGGTTTCACACACGCTCAACATCTACCCACGTCTTCTTCCTCCGCGGAATATCGCCGTGCAGCTGCTGAGGGAGTGACTGTTAATTTGGCATCTTTTGTCTCTTCTGACTGTTGTCATCCATCTGTCTTTTTGACTTTTTTGGAAATTCGTAGAAACTTAGTGGATGTTTTCTTTTGCTTTTGGAGGTGGTCTCCCTTTTACCACTATAGAAGTTTACCCAGCTAAAGATTATTTCCACGCTCCAAACCCGGAAATGTGAAAAAGGGTCCATTAGAAAATCAAAATCAATGTAGTGATTTTCACAATAAGTCATTACTTGTTGAAAAAAACAAACAAACAAACAAACAAAAAAAAAAATAGTTGGCAAGCTTGAATATTTTAAAAGTAGCAGCACTACTGTCACACAACTGAAAATGTAACAAGTAAATAGTGTCATGTCTTTTAGTTACTCCCCAACACTAATGGGTCTTGCCATGAAGAGTTCTGCCATTGTTGTTCTTGTGATATTTACCTTGCCCTTGTCGAAGTAATTGATGATCTCCTGGTACAGCTGGTCTTTGAGTTGACCCTGAGTAGATGCCTGGTACCCGTCTCTCTGCGTCAGGTGTGCGGCACATGCCTCTTCAGACCACTGAACAAAACATCACATAACAATTACACTCTCCAAATACAGTGTATTAACCTGCCAGTGACCTGGTTAAAAGCATTTTAGTCTAATTTTAGTTTATATTCTTTATAACCCATTTAAAAGAACTGTAAATACATTTAATATATTTGGCCATGAAAAACAGAAACACACATGCACTTTGTAAAATAGCATTTTTATTCTCTAAATCCTTAAAACCAGAGTTTCCCAACCAGTTGTTTGTTTTTGAGATTGTGAAATGTCGGTTACACTTTACAATAAGGTTCTACAGTATGTGTTAACATTAGTAAATGCATTAGTTGTAATGAACTAACAATTAACAACATTAACAGCATTTATTATTCTTGGTTAATGTTTATGAAAACATAGTTGTTCATTGTTAGTTCACAAGGCATTACCTAATGCTAACATATACATTTTTAATTATAAATAAATAGTATATGCTGAAATGAACAATAACCAAGATTAAATTCTGTAAAAGTATTGTTCATTGTTAAAGTTAACTAATGTAGTTAACTAATATTAATGGATACAACCTTATTGTAAAGTGTTAACAAAAGGCCAATACTGAATTAAACTAAACACTCATGTTTATTTAACAAAATATATAAACAAATAGAATAAAAATAATACAAACAAAACACTTTCGATCTTATTTTGAATAATCAAATAAGTTGTTTTAATTGTTTGTTGAATGTCATAAACAATGTGTGTTTTAATGTGTATTAAGTTTTCAACTGGCTCTTAAAGCAACAGGTTAAACAATATTAAATAAAAATATTAACAACTAATTTACTTAATATTAATGTATACAACCTTACTTTAAAGTGTTAACAAAATGCCAATGCTGAAATAAATTAAACATACCAAACATCCCAAAACCAAGACCAAAAGCTATGCCCACCAAACTTGGAACAGACCTTCAGACTGTTCTGATTTTTTCTGAATATACAAAGATGTCATGAAATTCAAGAGCAATTTTTATTTACTTAAAATAACATTAACAATATTAAAGTAATATTAAAAAAGCATTACTTAAAAGTTACTGCAGCTTAAATGGTAGAGCATGGCACTAGCAACTACAATGTCATGGGTTTAAATCCCAGGTAACTCACATACTGATTAAATGCATGCCTTGCAATGCAAGTTGCATTGAATGTATGCATTTACCAAATGCATAAATGTAATGTAAATATTAAAATTCCAAATAAATAATTTAGGTCATAGAAGCTCACATGGCAAAAAAAAAAAAACTAAAAAAAAACCTTGCTTTAAACAATACAATATGCAATATAAAGGTGTATACACAACACATACACACAAACAGTCCTTCAGCAGTGTAGTAGTTTCTTCATTCACAAGGGGCATTGAGTCCCACACAGCAGAGCACAGCTGCTGGCTATATTACTGTAATTGTGTTGTGCAGAGAATCTGAAAGGTTTTGGCTATATTACTGGTGCCAGTGTCCAAAGCCCATCTGATAACACTGATTAATGCAGCCACCCCTGCCATATCCATTATAGATTCTGTATGACTCCATAAACAAGTGATTACAAATTAGAAAACTGCAGATATTTGGAACTCTTGGTTTGATTTTTTTGCTGACCACTCAGTTTACTATCTCTGATTTTTCCAAAATCCCTAAACCAAGACCAAAATTGTCAATTGTATCTCCTCCAAGAGTTCTCAGGCTACATCCACCAAACTTGGTACAGACCTTCGGGCTGTTCTGACTCAGACTGCTATGTCTTGCAGCTTTCCTGTAGCAGACAATTGAAAATCCAATCAACTTACATTGACTGTTTAAATGAGACAAGACTCTGTCAAGAAACGTTCGTTCATTCTCTTTCTGAGAGTTTCTCTGATGGTCAGAGTATGGTAAATGAACATCCATCCATTTGACCATCTGGCAGTTTTTCTTAAGGTCAGTTTTCCCATAGTGGACAACTGAAAATGCCTGAAACCCTATAGACTTACATTGATGGATTGTTCATAAGGAATAAGAATGTCATAAAATGTTCATTCTTTCTATCTAAAGGTTTATCTGACGGTCTGTCCATCCATCCATCCATCCATCCATCCTTCCGTCCGTCCATCTGGCTGTTT
The DNA here is from genome assembly GCF_019703515.2 of Myxocyprinus asiaticus. Lineage (NCBI taxonomy): Eukaryota > Metazoa > Chordata > Actinopteri > Cypriniformes > Catostomidae > Myxocyprinus > Myxocyprinus asiaticus. The sequence continues at coordinate 40,730,115 of NC_059375.1, forward strand.
GTCATGAGGTCAATTTTCCCATAGTGGACAACTGAAAATCCCAGAAACCCTATAGACTTTCATTGACAGAATGTTCAAACGGACTAAGATTCTGTTGCAAAATGCTCATTCAATCTTTCTTTCTAAAGGTTTATCTGACTGTGCATCCATCCATCCATCCATCCATCCATCCATCCGACTGTTTGTCTTAATGTTAGTTTTTCCATAGCGGACAACTGAAAATGGCCAAACCCCATAGACTTACATTGACGGAATGTTCAAACAGGCTAAGATTCTGTCACAAAATGTTCATCCTTTCATTCTAAAGGTTTATCTGATGGTCCGCCCATCCATCCGTCCATCTGTCTTGAGGTCAATTTTCCCATAGTGGACAACTGAAAATCCCAGAAACCCCATAGATTTACACTGACAGAATGTTCAGACGGGCTAAGATTCTGTCACAAAATGTTCATTCAATCTTTCTTTCTAAAGGTTTATATGGCAGTCCATCCATCCATCCATCCATCCATTTGTCTTAAGGTTAGTTTTCCCACAGTGGACAACTGAAAATCCCCAAAACTCCATAGACTTACATTGACGAAATGTTCAAACAGGCTAAGATTCTGTCACAAAATGTTCATTCATTCTTTCTTTCTAAAGGTTTATTTATAGGTCTGGCCACCCATACATCCATTTGGCTGGTTGTTTGTCTTACTGTAAGGTTTTATTACTTTTTTAAACTTCCAGGCTAGTTTAATATTGTTTTCACACTGCTGTTGCAGTAGTTGAATTAAAAGCCATTTGCTTTTCGTGGTTAAATCACATGAACACACAGCCTCTAAAGTTATTACATACATTAAGAACAAAAGATATGAATGTTAAGTCCCCATTATGCTTATATTTTCCCAGGGCAGCCTTTAAGGGCCCTAGTCAGTGTAATGACTCAAGTTCTACTGAATTCTATCTACAGGTCTTCTGGAAAAGTTCTCATTAACATACGAGTGGCTCCAGGGAGAGAAGTCTGCAAGGTACTTGACTTTCTCATGGTGAGACATCAGCGCTGTTCCCTCAGCAGTCACTGTCATGATCCATAAACACACTTAGAACGTTTCTATAATAAAGAGAAGGAACTTCAAATGGAGAGGTAAATGGGGTTTCAATCTTCACACCCACCTAGACTCTGAGCAAACCCAGGGACAGCCAATGTAAAAAGCAGGATTTTAACCACATACACCAGTCGGCCACAACATTAAAACTACCTGCCTCATATCGTGTAGGTCCCCCTCGTGCTGCCAAAACAGCTCTGACCCATTGAGGCATGGACTCACAGAAGTCCTCTGAAGGTGTCATGTGGTATCTGGCACCAAGACATTAGCAGCAGATCCTTTAAGTCCAGTAAGTTGTGAGGTTGGGCCTCCATGGATCGGAATTGTTGGTCCAGCACATCCCATAGATGCTCAATCGGATTGAGATCTGGGGAATTTTGTGTCTAAGTCAATACCTTGAACTCTTTGTCATTTTTTGACAATTTTTGCAATGAGGCAGGGCGTGTTATCCTGCTAACAGAGGCCACTGCCATCAGGGAATACCGTTGTCATGAAGGGGTGTACGTGGTCTGCAACAATCTTTATGTAGGTGGTATGTGTCAAAGTAACAGCCACATGAATGCCAGGACCCAAACTTTCCCAGCAGAACACTGCCCAGAGTATCATACTGCCTCTGCCGGCCTGCCTTCTTCCCATAGTGAATCCTGCTGCCATCCTTTCCCCAGGTAAATGACACACACGCATCTAAAAGAAAAAGTGATTCATCAGACAAGGCCACCTTCTTCCTTTGCTCCATGGTCCAGTTCTGACGCTCAAGTGCCCATTGTAGCCGCTTTCGGCGGTGGACAGGGGTCAACTTGGGCACTCTGACCGGTCTGCAGCTACGAAGTCCCATATGCAGCAAGCTGTGATGCACTGTGTGTTCTGACACCTTTTTATCATGGTCAGCATTAAGTTTGTCAGCAATTTGTGCAACAGTAGCTCTTCTGTGGGATTGGACCAGATGGGCTAGCCTTTGCTCCCCACACACATCAATGAGCCTTGGGAACCCATGACCCTGTCGCCGGTTCACCGGTTGTCCTTCCTTGGACCACTTTTGGTAGGTACTAACCACTGCATACTGGGAACACCCCACAAGACCTGCCGTTTTGGAGATGCTCTGACCCAGTCGTCTACCTATCACAATTTGGCCCTTGTCAACGTCACTCAGATCCTTACACTTGCTCATTTTTCCTGCTTCCAACACATGAAATTCAAGAACTGACTGATCACTTGCTGCCTAATATATCCCACCCCTAACAGGTGCCACTGTAATGAGATAATTGATGTTATTCACTTCACCTTTCAGTGGTTTTAATGTTGGGGCTGATCAGTGTATAGATAATGAGTGGACAATAGCAAGAGTTTCATTGTCTTGGTGTTCTTCCTGTACAACACTGAAATACGTTTGTGTTTTTGGATAGATGCATTATTTCTTTATTATGAGGTGTGTGTGTGTTGGAGCAATGCTCTTGTATGCAAAAGAACACAGACCTGTAGCAGGCAGCTGTTTATGAAAAGAAGCTGCGTGGGTTTCAGAGAACATGGTGTTCCTGTGTTCAATGTGAAAGCCATTTACCTAATCAAGTCATCCCTTTAAAACCCTGAACAAATCTCATATCCACTAGACTAGAGAAAACACCATGAGCCCAAACCAGTAGTGATTAAAGAACAAGTTAATATACATATTAATCCTATAGCTTAACCAATAATAAATGTCCATTATATACAATTATTTAACTCCCACACTGTAACACTTTACTGTAAATTTACAGGTAATTTCTAACAGTATTCTACTGTATTTCCATAAAACAGTAACATGCTGAATCTTTAACAGAATGGTTGTAAATATACAGCAGATTTCAGTTTTCAGCCTGTTTCATTCGTAATACAGTGTCATACTGTAGAGACATTGCATTCTGGGATTTCTTTTTTTCGTGCTCATTTCAAGTTCTGAAAGTTTCTAAGTCCAGCTAACTAGCAAATACATTTTAACTTCTACATTTTAGACAGAGTTTTATGTCTACTCTTCAGGGATTAATGTGATGATGGGAACAGATGTTTGTGCCCGCACTGCAAACTTGATTTATCAGTGGGACTTAATGAACAAAACCCAGAAATAATTATTTGTGTTAATAAGATAAGCCAGTGGTGTGTGAATTGTGTGTAGTTTTTGAGCTTTGTGAGCTTCGATTTGCTTTTCTAGCATTTAACTGTGAAGAGGATAAATTTTGGGGCGTGAAAAGATGGATAAATAATTGTTCATCTGAGGATTTATATGGTAAACCAATCTGTTTGGAGCATTTTGTTTGCACGAATGGTTTGACCTTGATAACGTTAGTTATAATTTTAGCACTTTTGCTTAGTCCCGAGCAAACAGTTCACACTGTTTTCAACTCTTCACCCAGTAACTTTGATATTTCACTTTATATGGCCAAATGTACTATATCATTCGTACAACCTGCTCTGGAAAAGCTTTTGGTAATTCCACCCCCCATTTCAGGCTGATTAATCTGATGAAGATCCAGTGCTAACGTAAGACCACATGTGCTCAATTAGCATTCAGGTTTAGGGCAAATAATTCAATGACTGAATGATTTGATTTTGTCAGTATATAAATTCAAGAGTCTTTTTTCTGAAATGTAACAAGACACATAACCTACGATTACTGCATTCACATTCTGAGCTGTTATAGTCCTTGTGTTCACAAAATGCTATTGTGTCAGTTCTGTGATCGTGCTTTTGAGTCTGTGTTATCATTTTGCCAGCACATGAAAATCCATAGTCATGTTCCTAATGCTGATTTTAAATGTGGTATTCCAGATTGCTCCAGATCCTTTAGAAAGTTTCCTGCTTTCAAGGCTCACATCTACAGGGATCACAAAAAGAGGGTCACAAAGACGTCTGTGGAACAGGTAGGAAGTGATGCTGCCACTTTAGTCTGTGATATTGATTTATATGTCAAGAAAAGTGAAGTGATTTGAAAAACTTCATTTTACACTTGAAGTCTCATATCAAAGAAGGCACCAGAGTACCTTGCCCGTTTAAGTGTAACAAAAGTTTTCTGTAGCATCAACACTGACCTCACATACACTACCAGTCAAAAGTTTTGAAACACTTACTCATACTTTATAATAATTTTAGAATAATAGTAAAGTCATCACAACTATGGAATAACATAAATGGAACTATGGGAATTAGGTTGTGACTAAACAAAATCCAAAATAAATCAAAACTGTGTTATATTTTAGCATCTTCAAAGTAGTCACCCTTTGCCTAGAATTTGCAGACATGTACTCTTGACATTTTCTCAACCAACTTCTTGAGGTATCACCCTGGGATGCTTTTTAAACAGTATTGAAGGAGTTCCCATCTATGTTGGGCACTTATTGGCTGCTTTTCTTTATTATTCGGCCCAAGTCATCAATTTCAAAAACTTTTTTTTTATTTTATTAAGTTTTAGTTTTATAATGAAATAAATTAATATGGTGGCACAATTATATTTTTGTCTACAAAACTAATTTCAAACATTTAAGCATACGACCTTCAGATCAAAAGATTTTTAAGATCATGAGAAACATTTCAGGCAAGTGTTTCAACACTTTTGACCGGTAGTGTATATCTAGAAATCATCGAAACTCTTCAGCAGAAAGGCTACTTGATAATATACTGCAGTTGAATGTTTCAATCCAGAGGCCTCACGGTGATGAATGCAATGTGGCTGAACACATTGTTATAGATTATGGTAATGGTGGAGTGCAGTCAGACATCATCCTACTACCAGATAATGCAGATGAATCTCTTTTTCTGAAGAACTAGGCACTGTTTTACCTCAAGCTGCAGGCAAAGCTTGTTCTTCCATAATCTGTAATTCAAGCAGTAATTGATGGACTGCAGGACATGCATGATATTAGACAGTCACATTTGCTACACAGGCTAAGTGAAAAATTGACTACACTTGGAATTTATGAAAATGATATAAAGAGTTTTGTTGATGTTTTGAAAACTGATGATCTTTTCCGGATGTGTAATACCCATACACTAAAAACTGATAAGAGGAGAAAGTCTTTTTATAAAGAGAAATTTAAGTTTGTGGATCCTGTCCCCATCTGTCTTGGTCAAAATGAATCTGGCAAGGAAAGCTTTGCACAGTATATTCCTATTAAGCAAAGCTCTGTACTGCTGTAAATCAGTGATGGAACAACACAAGAACACACAATCTGAAGTCAGAGCGAAAGATATCCTCTGTGATATATGGGATGACAGAAATATTGATGAGGTAATAAATTCTCAGTCTTGAAAATTTGTAATATTTATTTCCGGGTCAGTGATACGTTCTTCATATGTTCACTTGCATTGTATACATAGAAAGAGCTGGGATTTTCTTCTAAAAATCTTGTGTTCTGTTCTGATGAAGAACAAAAGTTATCTATATCTTGGATGGCCTGAGGGTGAGTGTATTTTCAGCAAATGTTCATTTTTGATTAAAGTCACAGAGTAGAAATTGCCACAGACAATATTGTTAATAAACCGATGGTGTGATAAGGAGACTGCAAAGATGTACAGTAAGCTTTAAATCTGGCAACCTGACTTCCAAAAGTTAAACGGCCACAGGATGGTTGTTTTCCAAAAAAAAAAAAAAAAAAAAAGTGTAAATGAGTGAGTATTTGAAACATTATTCAGCAAACAGCAAAATTCAGCATGTGACTTTATTGTCTATACTTGCAGACACCCCATATGATTTATTGCATTATTCATCATTATCACATCTAAAATGTTATTGCATTTTTTCTTATAACCGTAGTTGATTACCTGAGAGTTACCTAAAAGTAGATGACCTGTTTGGATGCATAATATAGTTTGATTAAAAATAAATGGGATGTTTGTGTTTGGATCCATGTTTTGTACATATACATAATATTCACTTTTCTCTCTAATTTTAAGTGCTTTATCGACATCAATCCTGAATGTGGCTCAAAAAACTAGAAAGGGAAAGTGACTTCCAAGAAGACTGGCAAGGTAGTGCTAAAAAAGAACAGTACTGTGAACCCGCACATTTCCACTCTTCTGCAAAAACTAATGGACTTTAAATGGGATTTTGTTTAGATCGTGCTTTTTTTTTTTTAAAGATATATATTTTTTTCAGGCTCTAAGTTTCTGGGTCATTTCTGGATGTTTCATAATATATGAAATGGGTTTAACACAAGAAGACACATTCTGAAGATATTTACATTTGGGTTTGGCACAAATCTAATAGACTTACAGTAACAGTCAATGCTTTGGAGATTTAGTGGGAAGATATTACAGTAGCTCCGTGTTCTTAAACAGTAACTGTATTGTTCGATAACGTCATATTGGCCATGTACTGTTGTTAGTATCCATCTTGCTATTACATCGTTTTAGTCTGTTGAACTGTTGAAGGTTAAAGATGCCAATTGTCCTGTAATGTTTACACTAGAAAACACTACTGGCTCTAATGTTTCCTACAACTTGCTGTACCCATACTGGGAGGATGTTTTAAAGCACAAGGCAGGTGAGAGTGATACCTTGTCAGTGTAGGTAGCATTATTGATTTATTTTCTTTCAGTTTCTGGGTAATTTTAAAATATATTTCTGAAAAACGTATCCATTCTCAATTCACTTGTGTACTATCTGTTCACATTTGTAAGAACCTTAAAGTAAATACGATTACTGTGCTGATAATTGTTAACTGTTAATTGCATTTTAAAATGTTTTTATAAAACATTACAGCTGACATGTTCATAAAAGGCGATTTTCTGCTCTTTGCTTAAAAAATAAAAAATCAATAAAAAATAAATTAACTCAAGTATATTGTTTTCCATTTCCTATTGCCAGTACTGTTGTGAAAAATAACAAGTATGATATTTTTAATTATTTAATGACAAATAATTTAATCTAAATGTACAAAATGAAGAGCGGTAATTACAGTATTCCCATGTAAAAATACAATATATTGCTGTAGGCAACACAGTTTAATACTGTAAAATTACATATTACAGTAGGATACTGTATTTGGTAATAACAGTACTATACTGTAAATGTTGATTACAGTAGTAGTCCTGTAAAAATACAGTAAGTGGCTGGCAACCCAGCTGCCAGTATTTTACTGTAAATTTACAGCAAAACGTTTTACAGTGCAAGATTCACTAAAACAAGAAACTAGATTTGCATTCTGAAGAAATAACAGTGTTTGCAAAGAAGCAAAATAATAATGTTAAAGTTTGAGGTTTTAGGCAATGTTTTAGGTAAGTTAAGTTTAACATTTTTTTTAAATGAAATGCTGCAGTTGAGCCAAAACCTGTGACACACCTGGTTTTCTTGTCATCTGTGCACAAGAAGCTTTCTTTTAAAGGAATATTCCAGGTTCAATACAAGTTAAGTTCAATCGACAGCATGTGTGGCATAATATTGATTAGCACAAAAAAAAAAAAAAAAAAAAAAATCTTTGAAAAAAAAAAAAATACAAAGCAAAAATCTGGGTTACAGTGAGGCACTTACTGTAAGTTAATGGGGCCAATCTGAAAATGTTAAAATGCTCACTGATTCAAACGTATAGCCACAAAACAAACATTATGCATTAACATGATTTCAGTGTGATAAAATCACTTATGAACCTTTTCTGTGTGAAGTTATAGACAATTTTGCAACTTTGTTGCCACGATGATGTAATGTCAACAAACCCTAAAACAACAGTAAAAATGATGATTTAAACAACTTTACGGCACAAATACTTCATGAGTTTAATCAGAAGAATTAATGCAAGTTCTTTTATAAAGTTATAAGCTTCACATTAAATCCTCTAAATTTGGCCACATTCACTTCCATTGTAAGCGACTCGCTGTAACCTCGATTTTTGCTTTTTTAAAGAAAAGGACGCATGAGTCAAATGTTTTTTTTTTTTTTTTTTTTTTTTGTGGTAATCAATATTATGCCACAAATGCCTGTTGATTGAGCTGAAGTTATACTGAACCCGGAATATTCCTTTAAGTACTGTATCAAGTCAGTTATACTGTAGATGGTTCAATTAAAGTTAAAAGGAAAATACTGATCACGTTAAGAAAACAAAAAAAGAACGAAAAAAAAAGAAAGAAAAACAATCGCAATGCAGTCGGCACATATTACAATGACATCATCAAACACCGTAAGAATGCAAGTCAAGGACACCTAAAAATTAAATTATTCTCAAAACACAGTTTGAATAGAGTCTGTATGTTAAGCAGTTCAAGCTGAATTAATTACAGAAAATTGTAGAGAAGTATAGAAATAGAGCGACTGAAAAACATCAATACCCTGCTGCCTTGCAAACACTGTAATTATGTTTTTTACAGGTTTTACAAGTGTTGAACTACCAAGAAAATTATTCTCATACACGTCCTTCAAGTGACTTTCTAAAAGTCAGATGGTACAGTTCACAGCAAACTTTTCTTCAGCTACAGTAGAAACGAAAGGCACTTTTACTGTAGTACTTCAACACTCAGGAATGGAAATCTACATGAATTATTCTTGTCTTAGTCTTCAACAGTGAGATATCCAATTCAGTTTGATATTGTACAGTAGATCCAGCATTTGCAGGACTGTTTAAATGTCACTGTTGAATGTTTAGTTACCATACCCATACCACGTATTGTTGCGTGTATGTTTACTTAGATATATGTACCTTGGGGACAAAATAGTCACCAGAATTGAGCTACCGTAAATCTGACAAAACCTCCCTTTGGGGACATCCTCAAAGATTTAAATAATTCATAAATAAAGTATATATTTTTTTCAATGCTAAAAATAAGTTGTGTACCTTAAGGAGTTTGGCGTGCAGCAGCAGTGTGTATCCAGCCTCTGTGTAGTTATCACACTCTTTATGCAGGTCACAGAGTTTATACAGGTACCTAAACAAACATAAAGCCATTGTAACAATCTAAATACAACCTCCACTTCAATGTAAATAATTAAGAACCAACAACAAACCTAAAGAGGGTATTTTTGCATTCTATACTTAAGAATCAGAACAGCAAAAAAAACAAAAAAAAAAACAGGTCTAGTTAAATGGATAGTTCTGGCTTTAAATAGATAATGTGAAGAATGAAAAAGACAGACAGATACAAATGGATAAAACAGCTCACCTGATGTACATCTCTTCTCTCTCGATCTCCTTGTAGAAATTCTGCAATAGAAAGAGCCGCACACAAGGTCAAGTTCTCTTATTCATGTTAAATACATACCACGACCTCAGTAAAACAAGAATGAAAATAAAAATTCTGAATTAAACTGCATTTGAGAGAAGAAGAATCCATCACAATGCCGGTCACATCTTTTGTCCTTGTGCACATGTGCCATTGATGTGTTCCATTGATGTGTTCCATCATACTGACATAAACAATAAGGTATCTGTTTCCTATTTTAGAAGTATTCCCACTGTAAAGGATGTCAACGGGAATTATAAGGGGGAAAATGTTTTAAAGTACAGCCACGAAAATAGTCTGGGAGTGAAACATGAGTGAAGATTTGTCAATTTCACAGAAATGTAATCTTTGGTCCATGTTGGTTTCATACATAAATAAATAAATAAATAATAATAAAAAAAATTAAACATTTTCTACCAAAAAAATAAATAAAAAATATGTAAAGACTCTAAAATGTCAAGCAATGTAGCCAAGTAAAATGTATTAAAATACTTTACTTGAACCTTAAATACACATGAAAATAAACAACTTAACTCAATCATTAATTAAAAAATAAACGTTTTCAATCATATTTTTAATAAGGTTAAAACAACAATTTTTTGAGAGTTACAAACATCAAGATGTGTTCAAGGATACTACATTTGATCTGAAAAAAGTGCATTTTCATAAAAAGGTCAAAACATCTGATGATGTATTTTTTTTTTTTTTTTTTGGTCACAAGACAACAGAATGGTTACACCACCTGACTTTGATTGGGTGGACACACATTTTTCAAATATTTATAATATTTCACAACAATTTATTTATTTATTTTTTTTAAGAAATAATAATGAATTATTTTTATTCATTATAATTTTATATTTATATATTCATTATTATTCCAAAGTACTTGTCCAAAAAATAAAAATATAAATAAATTAATAAAATCTGCATTTAATTAGACTTTTACTTTTCATTTCTTTTACTGTCTCTGGCCAGTTAAGATTTAATGAAATAAAAATAAAAATAAATTATATATATATACATATGACTGAAACATGTTCATTATACAGTAATAGTGGTGTATTCAATTAACTATTTTGTGTGCATTCCAATTTTTATTTATTTTTGAAAAATGTCACTGGGTCACTGACCCACATACTGTAGTTTATTACGCATTTACAAAGCATTTTCTCTGGGGAATGAGAGTTTTACTGACATTTCACAACATCTCAGGTTTCATTCCTTAAGATGCAGTTTCATTCTGCCTGATTCCAAGTGTGTAACTGTATGTGTGTGTTCTCCTCACCAGTACATTCACAGTGCAGCTCATGCGGTTCTCTTTGTTCTCATCATGCATGATGGTTCTGTAGTCCAGAAGTCTCTCCAACAGACGGACCACCAGAGTTACGAAGGTTTCACCACTCTTAGCCAGATACTTGTGTTTCCTGCAGTGCTCCAACAGACTATAACACACACACACGCGCACACACACACACACACATACACGTGAAGGTCACACTGCAGTCCAACATCCCTAAACTTCATGTTAAAGACAACATGACATGGCATTCAAACGTTATTAACTTTTGAAACTTTTTTGGAAGTTTTATCCATCTGGATTTTATTGATCATAAAATATCTGGTCTGTTACATGGTTCCCACATGACTTCTCCAGTTGTTTGTCATTACTGAATAAGGATTTTTTATGTCTCAAAGAGTTTTAAGAGCAATTTATAGCCAAAGACATATTTTATAGCTGAGCAAAAAATACACACTGAACACAGAAATGTCCATGACATTGTCGGATTTCCATGATATTTCTAGGCCTGGAAATTACAACTTTAAATTACAACTTTGAAAAATGACTCCAAACATTTGTGTAAATTACCAGGTTTTCCATGACAGCGAAACCCCTGTTGGTTTCATATCATATATCATTTTCAGATTTTATTTTCTGAAAGTAATGAAAATTCCCACCACAGTGTCATTTCCAGCACATCTCAAATTCTGTATAGTGTTTAATAGAATTCAGTTCTGGAAATGACGATGATAAAAATGACATCTTTAAAATAAAACGGCCAACTTTGTCTTGCTTAGGCAATTTCATAGCTAACATTATATGTATCCTAAATACACACAATTAAATCATATTTTCACACTTTTTACATAATTTGGCAAAATTACAGCTTGATTGGAAACGACGCCCAATAAAAATATTCAGCTCATAAGTGATATTTACCTTGATTTTTCTTTGTTTTGTCTCACATTTCATCTTAAGCATGCTCTTCACTGACACAAGTACACTAACTGATATAAAAACTTGATTTGGAGGAAAATTAAAATAATAATAATAATAATAATAATAATAATAAAATAAAAAAATAGATAGATAGAAATAATTTTCCCACAATAAATATTGAAATGGTTTGTATTTATTTCACTTTTTGTTTAGATTATAATAGTTTTAAATGTAATAATTTGTATTTTTATAATATATTTTCATAGTTTAATATTGAAAGTCTGGGTCAAGTCTAAAATAGTAAAATCTGTACATAAAAGACTTTGAAAAGTAGCAACAATAAATGATATAGGCCTTTTAAATGTTTTAATTTTACCTTCATATATCAAAAGTAATAATAAAAAAAGTTGAAATCTGTTTGTTTTAATAAAAATCCACCCCTGGGATGTGCAACTGCAGTTGAATTGAAGTTAAAGCAACACCTAAATATAAATGAATAAACTAAATTCAATAATTTGTATATAAATAGGGTCAATTTTAATTCCATGTCTTTAAATACACAAATCGTTTCTGCTCTGTTGCAGTATGCAGCAATTATAACAACATCATCATCATCAGCGTGTGTGTGTGTGGGTGTGTGTGTAATCAGAGCTCACATCTTCTGAAACAGGAGTTTATACTGCTCATCTCCTCTGCCACCTTCCACCTCATGATCCAGCTTGGTGATGATCTCGTTCTCAAACTGCAATTAAACACAGCAGCCGTAAATAACCTGCGTGGCTAATTTTTCATTTCATTAGTGAGGTTCCTCCTCTCGCTCTCTCGCTCTATGTGTCAGAGAGTAATCAGGCATGATCACACACCAACTGTGAGCTCAACGTTATCTACTCATTACTATCACTGAGTTTCATCAGAGAGACAGACAGATGGTGAGAGAGACAGCTGTCTGAGGGATTAACTTTACGATGCTGCTCTTTGTATCACTGTTGGAGGGGAGTAAATTTCACAAGAGAGTTATTGAGAGGATTTCAGCATTGAGGAATTATTATATGTATACATAGTATGCTTTCAAGATTCAATGATTCAAAGAAATGATTGAACTATAATCAAATTTGTCCATATGACTAGTGCACTATATTTCAAGTCTTCTTAAGCCATATGATAGCTTCGTGTGAGGAACAGATCAACAATTAAAGGGATAGTTCACCTGAAATTGTAAGTTCTCGCATCATTTACTCACTTATGCCATCCTAGATGTGTATGACTTTCTTTCTTCTGCAGAACACAAATGAAGAATTTTAGAAGAATATTTCAGCACTTTAGGTACATACAATGCAAGTGAATGGTGACCAAAACTTTGAAGGTCCAAAAATCAAATAAAGGCAGCAGTAAAGTAATCGATACAACTACAGTGGTTTAATATATGTCTTCTGAAGTGATGCAATCACTTTAGATGAGAAACAGATCCTTTTTTTTTAATTATAAATATCTACTTGCAGAATGTGAAAGTAGAGATTTATGGTAAAAAAAGACTTAAATATTGATCTGTTTCTCACCCACACCTACCATATCACTTCTGAAGACATGGATTACACCACTGGAGTCTACTTTTATACTGCCTTTATGTGATTTTTGGAGCTTGAAATGTCTGGTCACCATTCACTCGCATTGAATGGACATATAAAGCCAAAATATTCTTCTAAAAATTTGTGTTCTGCAGAAGAAAGAAAGTCATACACATCTGGGATGGCATGAGGGTGAGTAAATGATGAGAGGATTTTCATTTTTGGGTGAATTATTCCTTCAAGTCATTATTCAATGATAATCTTCCCCTTCCGTGAGCTGTTAACTTGTTGCGACCGGATCATTGATTTGAGTTTAAAATATCAGTCTGATTAGTGAACAAATCATTCAGACTGATTTGTAAACTAAATCAAGGATTCTTTGAAAATATGTGACTCAAAAGAATGATTCGTTCACAAATTGGACATTTCTACCTCTCTCATGAACTCTCATGAATTTGCTAAGGCAGATTTCAAGATTTTCAATAAATAACAACTTAAGGCACCATTAAAGTGTCATAAAATGGGCCCTATGACTCATATTACACTATATTTAAAGACTTCGGAAGCAATACAATAGCTTTGTGTGAGGAAAAGACTAAAATGTAAGTATTTATTCAATGATAATCTTCCCCTCCAGTGAGCTGTTAACTCCAGAACTGTTGTGACTGGATCATTAAGTTTAGTAATTTGAACGGATGAGTACTATTCAAAAACAAATCATTCAGACGGTTTTGGTGAAAAGGATTGTCGATTCATTGAAAGTCTCAAAAAGACTCAAAAGAATGATTCGTTCCGGAATTGGACATTGGTACTTCTCTCATGAACGTGCCGAGGAGTGCTAGGGTGGATGTCAAGATTTACTTCCTTTCTTTTTAAAAGAAAATATGAAACTGCATTCGCCACACTTTTTTACTTATTTCTCTGTGAAACAGAGACAGCATGTGTGATGAATAGACCAAAACTGAAAATCTTTAATGAATAGCTCTCAAATCTCATTTGCACTTGTGCATATCTAAATTTGGTGCGTAAAGACACGTTGCACCAGGTTTGACATTAATGACACCAAACGCACCGAGTTTGAATACATGGAAACGCTGTGAGATTTGAGAGCTATGGTGAAGGGGAAAACTTTTCAGAGAATAACAACTTTCATTTTGGTCTGTTAATAACACAAAGCTATCATATGGCTTTGATGGTTGCTTTATGCCGTTTTTTTGTTGTCATTTGTTTGAGCCTGACAACACCTGGTCTCAGTATGCCTTCATTATATAGAAAAGAGCAGCATGAACTTTCAGCCTACCATCTAATTTTACTCAGAAAAAAATAAAAGAAAAAAATGTCATACTGTCATACAGCATTGGAACAACATGAGGGTGAGTAAATGTTTTCGCTTTTGGGCAAACTATTCCTTGAAAATGACTTCATATTACAACTTCTCAATTTATTTTGTTCTGTCTGTCTATTCGTGCCAAAATAAGCCCAGACATTTGGCCATATTAATGGTGTACCAGTGAGTCCCATAACAATGGCAAGTCTGAACATGCAGGATGTCCAATATTCACTTAATCTGTGTGCCAATATCATCCAAAGACACTCTAATAACAACAAAACCACTGAGAGATGAACCCACAAAAGAAAAACACTTCAGAGGGAGTTGTGAACTTCTAGAACAGTCTGTGAGGAAGATGCTGATCTCTGCAGGCCATGTGTTTCAGCAGTATTTCCTCTTAACTCAATGAAGCCACATCTTGTTATTAAAGATAACAACAGAAACAGTCAAGCATCTCTCTGTGATGTTTACTGGAACTCAACTGCTGATTTTAGATTTTGCCTCCCTCCCGAATCACCTTTGAAAGCATGCTGTTTGAAGAACCATTTAGTGCAAACATCTAAACACTGTACTGAGTGTTACTACACAATTACTTCTGACAATACAAACAGTGAGCAAATAACACCCTCATTTATACACTTAAAATAACAACCATTGTTTACAGAATGTTTGTGTGTGACAGCATACAGTGCAAAAAAACGGACCGTTTGGAAACAGCGTCTGAAGTGGAACTCGCACTGCATCATGTCGAAGAAGATGGGGATCGTGGCTTTACGCAGTTCGATCTCTGGAACTAATGTCATCTCCAGAATCGGACCCACCATCTCTGGGATGAACTTGATCTTGTGTTGACCTGCAAGAAGTTCAGAACAAACAAGAAAACAAACAAACAAACAAACAAACAAACAAACAAACAAACAAACAAAAACACGAGGGTGAACGAAGATTGATGGCACATTTTACAAAAAAGTATATAAAGTAATTTGGTGTACTTTATGTTGTTGTACAGCATTAGAGTAACAAATCCAATGTTTTAATGTAATGCAATTTGTTAGATATACTATAATCTAACATAAAATTAACCTAAAATGTAAAGTAGCTAGTTTTAAACACATTAAATATGTCTTTTCCTTACATTTATAGGAAATCTGGCAACAAACCAACATTTGGTCCCAAACTAGCTAGCCTCTAGCTTTTTTATTATTTTTTATCTCCCCTTTTCTCCCAGTTTGGAATGCCCAATTCCCACTACTTACTAGGTCCTCATGGTGGCGCAGTTACTCACCTTAACATATATATACTTATACCACCTCTGGGTGGTGGAGGACAAGTTTCAGTTACTTCTGCTTCTGAGATCGTCAATCCACACATCTTATCACTTGACTCATTGTGCACGACACCGTGGAGATTCAGAGCATGTGGAGGCTTCATGCTACTCTCCGCAATCCACGCACAAGTTACCACGCGCCCCATTGAGAGCGAGAACCACTAATTGCGACCACGAGGAGGTTACCCCATGTGACTCTACCCTCCCTAGCAACCGGGCCAATTTGGTTTAGGAGACCTGGCTGGAGTCACTCAGCACGCCCTGGATTCGAACTCATGACTCCAGGGGTGGTAGTCAGTGCCAATACTCGCTAAGCTACCCAGGTCCCCCTCCTAACAAGTTTAATATGTTAAGTAAAATGAATACATTTGAACATTTGTGATTTCTCCTCTGATGCACTGATATTCACATTAACAAATTATATTTTGCTCCTGTTATGGCTATTTGATCAGTTTTTTGTTTTTGCTTTTGTTTTACCGATTACAAGAATATGTGCAATGCAAAATTATTAATAAATAAAAATAAACAAAATACAAAATAAACACCAATAAAACAGCTCATACACTGTAATATTTATATGTGTTTATTAATATTGTACTTTAACCTCTTAGAATTGAAAATCAACATTTCCTGCAGGTTAAGCACCTTCTTTCTCTGATCATTTGTTGAAAAGGAAGAAGAGTTTCAGGTCTTATTTTGTAGTACCCTTTTTTTTTGGAAGTGCCTGATAACAAACTTCCTTTATTTATTTAGCAGATGTATTGTTTTTATTTCTGTACATGTTATACAGTGATATTTTTGCAGTGGTATTTTGGGGCAGGTGTCGCAGTGCTGGGAATATCATCTCTCTGTTAATTCCTCAGTGCCTATTTGTGTCTAACATTGACTTTTACATATTTTTGTATTCATCACATCAAGAGGGTTTGATGTGTGAAACAGAATTTCTATTTTGGTGGCACTATTTCTAAAGCTCTCCAAAGACAGACTTTCATCCACGCTCCGATAATCTTTAGAGTTTCCCACAATCACAGCGCTGAAAAGAAACAAATATCACTGACTCTCTGGTGTACTAAACTCAGACTATCAGAGCCAGCCAGCTAATTAACAACCGAACACTGCTGTGAAATTCGTCTACCATGAGGTTGCAAAAATCTTTGAGAGAACAAGGGAGCTGAAAATACTTTCACAGCTGCAGTTTCTGAACTGTCCTGCCACTAATTAGCACCTTCATTTTCAGAGCATTTCCATTTGTACAACTCAAAATAACCGGTAGGTGTCTCAGGAAAAAAAATAACCCACTAGAAATGTGTTAAAATGGTAAGAAATACAAATGTTGTATTCCCAGGTTTGATAAAAATAACTGAAACTAAAAGAAAGTTGAGAGTTATGGCATGAAAAAAAAAAAAACATTATTTGTGAAAGAAATAGCTTATATTTTAGGATCAAAAATATTGTTTTACACTACTGTCCCTCTAATTTTCATTACTGTAATATAATAGTAGACGTTTCCTTACAATTGTACATTACAAATATTCATACTTTACAATTAAAATTATATATTAATATTTTTTCTTCATTAAAATTATATGAATAAGATTTTTTTGACATTAAGATTTGAAGACATGTCTTCAACATTTTCAATGAAACATTACTTATAAAAATAATTATATATATATATATATATATATATATATAAAAAAACACACACACAGTATACACCGATCAGCTACAACATTAAAACCACCTGCCTAATATTGTGTAGGCCCCCGTCATGCCACCAAAACAGCGGCAACCCGCATCTCAGAATAGCATTCAGAGATGATCTTCTTCTCACCACAATTGTACAGAGTGGTTATCTGAGTTACCGTAGACTTTGTCAGTTTCTGTCCACAGAACTGCTGCTCACTGGATGTTTCTTTTTTTTTTCTTGGCACCATTCAGAGTAAATTCTAGAGACTGTTGTGTGTGAAAATCCCAGGAGATCAGCAGTTACAGAAATACTCAAACCAGCCCATCTTGCACCAACAATCATGCCATGCGATTATCTAATCAGACAATCGTGTGGCAGCAGTGCATAAAATCATGCAGATACGGGTCATGAGCTTCAGTTAATGTTCACATCAACCATCAGAATGGGGAAAAATGTGATCTCAGTGATTTAGACTGTGGCATGATTGTTGGTGCCAGTTGGGCTGGTTTGAGTATTTCTGTAACTGCTGATCTCCTGGGATTTTCACACACAACAGTCTCTAGAATTTACTCTGAATGGTGCCAAAAAAAAAAAAAACATACATTTTGTCATTAGGGAGTGTGGAGTGTAGAAAATAAATAAATAAATAAATAATTTAAAGCATTTTATCATAAGGCTGCAACATAACAAAATGTGACAAAATCAAGGGGTCTGAATACTTTCTGAATGCACTGTATATAAAGGTATTTTGATCTGGTAATACAGACAAAAGCTGGCCAGAAATTTCTGGGTCATATTTCACCCATTAATCATATAAAAAAATAAAATATAAAAAATTATATATATATATATATATATATATATATATATATATATATACACACACACACACACACACACACACAGTACTGTGCAAAAGTTTTAGGCACAAAATGTTGCATAGTGAGGATGTCTTCAAAAATAATGACATAAATAGTTTTCATTTATCACATAATATCATACAAAGACCAGTAAACATAAAAATTAAATCAATATTTGGTCTGACCACCTTTGCCTTTAAAACAGCACCAATTCTCCTAGGTACACCTTGACACAGTTTTTCTTGGTTGTTGGGAGATAGGATGTTCCAAGCTTGTTGGAGAATTCACCACAGTTCTTCTAACTATTTAGTCTGTCTCAATTGCTTCTGTCTCTTTATGTAATCTCAGACTGACCCGATGTTCAGTGGGGGGCACTGTGGGGGTCATGCCATCTGTTGCAGGGCTCCCTGTTCTTCTATTCTATTCCATTTGCAAAATGAACATTTGGGAGTCTAAAATGTATATTTCCTATTGACACACTAAAGTAGCAGATATAAATAACCATCTTAAGACAAATGCTTGTGTGAAACATCTTATGTGCCTAAAATTTTTGCACAGTACTGTATATATATATATATATATATATATATATATATACACACACACACACACACACACACACACAAACACACACACACGCGTACACACAGACTAATTAATTATAAAATTATTATAAACAACAACATCATTTACTAACACACACATCCAGTATATATATATAAACAACATATTTTATAATTATTATTGCTACTCATTATTTATTATTATTATATTATACATTTTTGTGCTATATAATGATAATCTTTTATATAGCAGCTCACCCAGGTTATACCACATGTCTCGGATCTCAAAGCCAATCTGTCGCCTCATGTCTTGATACCTTTAAAAGAGAAATATGAAGATATTAGAGCACAATCTAAGAGAGGTCACTTTATTCTGCTCTTTTATTTGGATGTAGAGACAAACATTGTCATCTGCTTATTCCCCTGAAATGATGAAACATTTATGGCATCAGGTGCTTAGGCAAAGAACATGATGCCTTTTCATAAAAAAAAATAAAAAAATAAAAAACATCATCATATTCGAAAACTTAAAACAAATGTGACACAAATGCACTGAGGACTTGAGTGTTTCAATATAATATAACAATACTGAATAAAATGAAAATGAATAAACTAGATTTGCATTTCCTGAACAAAGTACCAGTGCCTTGAGGCAGCAAAATAATAGTGTTTAGCGACGGCACTTTAACTAGGGTGCTGCTCTTTAGCTGTTTGCACAGCAAAAACCCTCTCAGAAAAGTTACGTCATTAAATTCATCACATTATACACTGCTGCTGCAGCCACACACATTCAGTGTAAACGTCCCCATAAGTAAACATTTCCTAAGATCACGTCCACTCTAATATGTTTTCGTTTGAAAACACATTCATCCTGCTGCATTTATATCCTCTCATCCAGCGTTGTTTACCTACACTGAAAACTGAGTTTTTAAAATGCTCTCCAGTTAAGAAACTGAAAACTATTATTGATTTAGTGTGGATGTGACACGTCCAATCGGGGTCAGGTTAACCCAAAGCCAGCCTAATTAAAAAAGGCTGCCTAAAGGCCGATTGGTCCACTAGTTATTTAGGAAACCGACTTGAGTCGATTTTTAGTTTTGCACATCCCTAGTCATCTTCAAAAGGATAGCGTTACTTGGCTAGCAAATCTGAGTTATGCATTTGTGCAATCCAAGTCATAATAATATCCCAGACTAATAAGACTGAAAGAACTGTCACTGCAAGAGAGACAGGAAATGAGAGAGAACAGGACAGAGGATTACAGCCGGACAGAATCAATGTCACACAGATTTAGTAAAATGACAGACAAAGAGGAACAAATCCTTCAGTGTCCTCAAATGGTGTTTACCTTTAAAGTCTGTTAAAATAAGCACCGTCTTGATAATTTCCATATGTTTTACCTCGGACGGCCTCACTGTGATATCCATTCATTACCGCTGTCATCACACCCTGGCATTTTGGGATATATGTGGCCTTCAGCTGAATTCGTACCTATCATTGATTGCTGTGTCAGTAAACGCTGATCCAGTCGTAATTTATGATGACAAGGACGAGACACCAGAGCCAGTTAATGCAAAGTAACAGTTTCCAAGAACTCCTTTGAGTCTCACCATTATCACGGCCGACTCTTGTGACTGACGTAAAATCATTTTGTGACAGATTCGCAGAGACGCCACAGGCAAGACGCATGCAAACATGCAAAAGCACGTAGCGCGACTCACCTCGAGTGTGACCAGGACACATCCCTCATTATTAACCTTGATTACCTTGTGTATTAGATGCTGAGAAGTGATACAAGTCCAGAAGAATGTGCTTATCATGTGTTATGTTGAGATACGCAAACTTCTAGGCTGTTCTACATCATTTTGTAGTATAAGGCCACATCCTAACCCATTTTTGTTTGAAAGCACAATCATTTTGCAGTTCACACTAGAACAGTGTTTTCCTGGAGCATTTCGAAAACGGATATTCACACTAATACAATATGCATTCATTTTGCTTAGTTTATGCCTCTCATCCACACTGAACAGCATAATTCTCCACCAAAGGCAGAGCGTTTTGAAAACGGTTTCCATTACCGCACACTTTGGAAAACGATGATGTTAGGAAACTATAAATTAGTGTGGATACTGTAGGTGTAGATGTGGCCTTCTACGGGATAGGTCAACCCAAAAATGAAAAGTGTGCCATAAACAACAAACTAATTAAGAAACAACCTGCAATTTAAGTCATTTTGCAATGAAAATCTTCCGTTGCAATGTTCATGAGCGCTAGAAGCTCGTAACTGTGAAAGAGCTTCTCTCACACAAATAGCATGGACTACTTTAATACGGAGTATGTGATTTTCACGAAACCTGTCAATAAAACGTCCAGGTCATTTTTAACCACAAATTAATATGGTTAAAAAAAAAAAAAAAATAATATATATATATATATATATATATATATATATATATATATATATATATATATATAGCATTCTGAGATGATATTCTCCTCACCACAATTGTACAGAGCGGTTATCTGAGTTACCGTAGACACTGTCAGTTCAAACCAGTCTGACCATTCTCTGTTGACCTCTCTCATCAACAAGGCATTTCCATCCGCAGAACTGCCGCTCACTGGAAGATTTTATTTTATTTATTTTTTGGCACCATTCTGAATAAATTCTAGAGACTGTTGTGCATGAAAATCCCAGGAGATCAGCAATTACAGAAATACTCAAAACAGCCCATCTGGCAACAACAATCATGTCATGCTCCAAATCAATGAGATCACATTTTTTCCCCATTCTGATGGTTGATGTGAACATTAACTGAAGTTCCTGACCCGTATCTGAATGATTTTATTCACTGCTGCCACACAGATTGGCTGATTAGATAATCGCATGGATGATTGTTGGTGCCAGATGGGCTGGTTTGAGTATTTCTGTAACTGCTGATCTCCTGGGATTTTCACACACAACAGTCTCTAGAATTTACTCAGAATGGTGCCAAAACAAAAAAACACAATTTTAGGCAGGTGGTTTTAATGTTGTGACTGATCGATATATATATATATATATATACACACAGGTGCATCTCAAATTAGAATGTCGTGGAAAAGTTCATTTATTTCAGTAATTCAACTCAAATTGTGAAACTCGCGTATTAAATAAATTCAATGCACACAGGCTGAAGTAGTTTAAGTCTTTGGTTCTTTTAATTGTGATGATTTTGGCTCACATTTAACAAAAACCCACCAATTCACCATCTCAAAAAATTAGAATACATCATAAGACCAATAAAAAAAACATTTTTAGTGAATTGTTGGCCTTCTGGAAAGTATGTTCATTTACTGTATATGTACTCAATACTTGGTAGGGGCTCCTTTTGCTTTAATTACTGCCTCAATTCGGCGTGGCATGGAGGTGATCAGTTTGTGGCACTGCTGAGGTGGTATGGAAGCCCAGGTTTCTTTGACAGTGGCCTTCAGCTCATCTGCATTTTTTGGTCTCTTGTTTCTCATTTTCCTCTTGACAATACCCCATAGATTCTCTATGGGGTTCAGGTCTGGTGAGTTTGTTGGCCAGTCAAGCACACCAACACCATGGTCATTTAACCAACTTTTGGTGCTTTTGGCAGTGTGGGCAGGTGCCAAATCCTGCTGGAAAATGAAATCAGCATCTTTAAAAGCTGGTCAGCAGAAGGAAGCATGAAGTGCTCCAAAATTTCATTGGTAAACGGGTGCAGTGACTTTGGTTTTCAAAAAACACAATGGACCAACACCAGCAGATGACATTGCACCCCAAATCATCACAGACTGTGGAAACTTAACACTGGACTTCAAGCAACTTGGGCTATGAGCTTCTCCACCCTTCCTCCAGACTCTAGGACCTTGGTTTCCAAATGAAATACAAAACTTGCTCTCATCTGAAAAGAGGACTTTGGACCACTGGGCAACAGTCCAGTTCTTCTTCTCCTTAGCCCAGGTAAGACGCCTCTGACGTTGTCTGTGGTTCAGGAGTGGCTTAACAAGAGGAATACGACAACTGTAGCCAAATTCCTTGACATGTCTGTGTGTGGTGGCTCTTGATGCCTTGACCCCAGCCTCAGTCCATTCCTTGTGAAGTTCACCCAAATTCTTGAATCGATTTTGCTTGACAATCCTCATAAGGCTGCGGTTCTCTCGGTTGGTTGTGCATCTTTTTCTTCCACACTTTTTCCTTCCACTCAACTTTCTGTTAACATGCTTGGATACAGCACTCTGTGCACAGCCAGCTTCTTTGGCAATGAATGTTTGTGGCTTACCCTCCTTGTGAAGGGTGTCAATGATTGTCTTCTGGACAACTGTCAGATCAGCAGTCTTCCCCATGATTGTGTAGCCTAGTGAACCAAACTGAGAGACCATTTTGAAGGCTCAGGAAACCTTTGCAGGTGTTTTGAGTTGATTAGCTGATTGGCATGTCACCATATTCTAATTTGTTGAGATAGTGAATTGGTGGGTTTTTGTTAAATGTGAGCCAAAATCATCACAATTAAAAGAACCAAAGACTTAAACTACTTCAGTCTGTGTGCATTGAATTTATTTAATACACGAGTTTCACAATTTGAGTTGAATTACTGAAATAAATGAACTTTTCCACGACATTCTAATTTATTGAGATGCACCTATATATATATATATATATATATATATATATATATATATATATATATATATATATATACACACACACACACACACACACACACACAGGGGTGGCCAAAGGTTTGGAATAATGTACAGATTTTGGCTTTGGAAGGTAATTGGTTATTTAATTCACCAAAGTTGCATTCAACTGATCACAAAGTATAGTCAAGACATTACTGATGTAAAAAACAGCACCATCACTATTTGAAAAAGTCATTTTTGATCAAATCTAGACAGGCCCCATTTCCAGCAGCCATCACTCCAACACCTTATCCTCGAGTAATCATGCTAAATTGCTAATTTGGTACTAGAACAATCACTTGCCATTATATCAAACACAGCTGAAAGCTATTTGGTTCATTAAATGAAGCTTAACGTTGTCTTTGTGTTTGTTTTTGAGTCGCCACAGTATGCAATAGACTGGCGTGTCTTAAGGTCAATATTAGGTCAAAAATGGCAAAAAAGAAACAGTTTTCTCTAGAAACTCGTCAGTCAATCATTGTTTTGAGGAATGAAGGCTATACAATGCTTCAAACTGACAAAAAACTGAATATTTCATACAAAGGTGTACACTACAGTCTTCAAAGACAAAGGACAACTGACTCTAACAAGGACAGAAAGAGATGTGGAAGGCCAGATGTACAACTAAACAAGAGGATAAGTACATCAGAGTCTCTAGTTTGAGAAATAGACGCCTCACATGTCCTCAGCTGACAGCTTCATTGAATTCTACCCGCTCAACACCAGTTTCATGTACAACAGTAAAGAGAAGACTCAGGGGTGCAGGCCTTATGGGAAGAATTGCAAAGAAAAAGCCACTTTTGAAACAGAAAAACAAAAAGAAAAGGTTCGAGTGGGCAAAGAAACACAGACATTGGACAACAGATCATTGGAAAAGAGTGTTATGGATCTTAACCCCATTGAGCTTTTGTGGGATCAGCTAGACTGTAAGGTGCGTGAGAAGTGCCCGACAAGACAGTCACATTTATGGCAAGTGCTACAGGAAGTGTGGGGTGAAATGTCATCTGAGTATCTGGACAAACTGACAGCTAGAATGACAAGGATCTGTAAAGCTGTCATTGCTGCACGTGGAGGATTTTTCGATGAGAACACTTTGAAGTAGTTTAAGAAGTTCTTTTTCAATTTTAATAGTATTTTTTCATGTTATTAATATATATATATATATATATATATATATATATATATATATATATATATATATATATATATATATATATATAATAATGCCACTTGAATAAAAGTAGCAATTTCTTTCCATAAGAGCAAAATCTGTACGTTATTCAAACTTTTGGCTGCCAGTGTATATATATTGCATGAATAAAATGAATCCTACTTAAACCCTTTAAGCACTGAGGGTCTTTTTAAAGATTTCTTGTTTCAATGGCATACCTAAAATTAAAGGCTTACAACTTACCAAAAAAAAAAAAAAAAAAAAAAAAAAGGTCTCATTTTAAAGAAAACTTTTCAGTTTTTTTAAAGATATGGATTATGATAAATTCTGAGACTCTCAGCCTAAGAAACTGCTGACAAATCAAATAATTATTTTTCTGATTTGACATTATATACCTTAGTGTAAATAAGGTGGATCTGAATACTGCTTTTGTTTTTTTCCCCCAATCATGTCACCTGTATCTGAGTAACATTTTGCGTTGATACGACAAAGCAATCAAAAGTCATATGTAATTAGAATGAACGATCCCCTCTGCCCATATTTGGACGACTTCCACCTCTGGTTGCAGCGATCTGAGTCCTAATATGATTGGTTTAGTGCTCCATGACGCTGAACAATGTACTACATAATTTCCGATGAAATCATCTGATCCAGGAAAACGAATGTGTTTTTAGCCAGATAGCACATTATGTGCTGAGTGCGCACTGTGCTTCGCATGGATTATATAATGATCTATGCATCCGATTGTATTGTGTAAGGACTCGTTTTAAAGATAATCGCCTCCTTTAAGTAATGGTATGTGATATTGTATGTTATGTTTATTTTTGAAGTTATAAGTGAAAACGTGTCATATAAGCAACCCCTGTTAACATGTATGTCAAAGACATATACTTAGCTATTACTCGCTGTATTTTTGTCTGTGAATAAAACAAATAGGTTGGTTGTATTTTAATCTTTGAGAGCTTTCCCTTTCCAACGACATATGACACATGGCTATTAGATCAGTTTGTCGTTTTTACCGACTGAAATAAAATGTGCAGTGCATGATTATTAATAAATTAGCAAAACGGAAGAGATTTGTCTGCAAATTTCAAAGCGCTTGTTCAGTTTTGGTCATAATGCCTACAATCACTGTAAAGTACAGCTTCTAAGCTTTAAAACGATACTTATTTTGTGTTGGTCAAGACCAGTCATTAATATTTTGATAATTACTTTTTTCTTGACTAGCCAATTTATCATTACCACAATGCCTCCGGACATATTAACTTGACTATTCCCATTGTTTTCAGTGGAATTTCTCATTATCGTAACAGTCATGTCTTTAGAGTATGACAGTTAAAGAAGTTGCAGCTGTACAATGATTTCAATATCAAAATCATTGAAAATGAAAGGCTGTTCAAAAGGAGAACTACTATGACGCATAAATACTTTTCAATTTAAATAATTTATAGAATTTTTTTCATGTCGAGGTAATGAATAAAATCATAACGACCTTTTTCTGCTTTGCGGTAATGAGAATTGGGGGGTTAAAATGTGTGTAACTGTCATGACTCTAAAAACAGGCTTAATTTTATGCAGGCAAGATATAACTTCTTATTTGTTCATTTTCATTTGAGTAGAGTGGGATCAGGACACTTCCTTTAATGGCATCATCAACTGCCATTGCACTGAAAAGATGGGCCGAGATATTGCAATCTGACAATTTTGTGACAGAGTAAAAAGGCTTTGTGTTACAATGATTTTACTTCAGCTAAGGGGGTTTCAGGCACAACTGTACATTATATCTTACTTATTATTATGCTAGTAAAGTTTTCTCTATTCTGAAAGACAGAATGTGTAGAGAGAGAGAGAGAGAGAGAGAGAGAGAGAGAGAGAGAGAGAGCGAGAGAGAGAGAGAGAGAGAGAGAGAAAGGGACGTGTCAGCAGGTTCTCAGGTCAGTATGACACCTGTGGTGAAAAAAATAAAATAAAAGAACAACAGGGTGATGAAAGGGTGATGAGGAGATGAAAGCTGAGGGTATAGCTCTGATAAAGAAAAAAAAAATGTCTCACTCAAAGTAGCACAACAGGGAGTAAAGAGTGCCGAAGAACCAAGATACAGCAGCTGAACAGACTTTCAGAGACACAGTGTCCTGAATACATTAGCACATTGTATGATAAAAGCTCTGAAAAATGCCAACTCAGTAATTTGAGGATTTTAGAACATGAACTGTAATCAGAGGTTGAAATGATGCCAGTGAGTAAATAAATTAAACTCCATTATTGCTGACAGAGTGTTGAACAAAGTTTGTGTGTGGTTATACATTTAAGGGACATGTAAATAAAAATAAAAAAATATGTAATGATCTATTCACCCAAGAAATCTGAATAGTTTTCTTTTAGCAGAATAGAGCAGAATGTCCAGACTTCCACTCAGAGTCTACTGAAGCCATAAAATAGCATTTCAATAGGACAGAGCAAAATGTAGGTCATTTTTTGGGTCATTGACAAATCAAGCTGTCTGAGATGATAAAAACTAAAAATCTTTTTAAATATATATACACCGATCAGCCACAACATTAAAACCACCTGCCTAATATTGTGTAGGTCCCCCTCGTGCCACCAAAACAGCACCAATCCGCATCTCAGAATAGCAGTCTGAGATGATATTCTTCTCACCACAATTGTACAGAGCGGTTATCTGAGTTACCGTAGACACTGTCAGTTCAAACCAGTCTGACCATTCTCTGTTGACCTCTCTCATCAACAAGGCATTTCCATCGGCAGAACTGCCGCTCACTGGATGTTTTTTTGTTTTTTTTTTTGGCACCATTCAGAGTAAATTCTAGAGACTGTTGTGTGTGAAAATCCCAGGAGATCAGCAGTTACAGAAATACTCAAACCAGCCCATCTGGCACCAACAATCGTCCATGCGATTATCTAATCAGCCAATTGTGTGGCAGCAGTGCAGTGCATAAAATCATGCAGATACGGGTCATGAGCTTCAGTTAATGTTCACATCAACCATCAGAATGGGGAAAAAATGCGATCTCAGTGATTTGGACCGTGGCATGATTGTTGGTGCCAGTTGGGTAACCATCAAGTAAAGTGTATTACAATGCTCCTAAAATACACGTGCGTGTACACAACTTAGCTTAAATTAAGCTAATATCAAGAAGTTCTCTCATAGTTACTCCATTTGACCTTAACAAAATGTGCCTCTTCATAATAATGTCGTTAACACTTTACAATAAGTTTCCATTTGTTAACATTACTTAACATGAACTAACGATGCACAATACTTTTTCTCTATTTATTAATCTTGGTTAATGTTAAATTCAACATACAGTAATACATATTTAAAACCAAATGTTGTATATGTTTCCATTAGTTAATGCGCAATGAACTACTGTAACATGAACTAACAAAGAACAATTTCATTTTTATTAACTAGCATTAACAAAGATTAATAAATGCTTTAATATTGATCATTGTTAAGATTAAATACTAATTTTGTTCAAAAACGAAATAATATATATTTAGACAAAAACTAAAATGTATTTGGACACTTTCAAACTTTATGAAATGTCCTTGTTTCCATAGTTTATTTGCCTTTTCTAAACTCTCCATTTCCGCTGTTCCAGTGTGAATGAGAGGAGTAAACATAGCAAAATCAATGTGATTTCCAACGAAAATGCATTATTGTGGACAATGCCTAAGATGTCTGGTTATGAAGGTGGCTGTAAAACATTTGCTTGGCTATCTTTAAAGCACAGTTGAATTTGTTTTAGATTATTACACATGCTGTTATGGTGCCTTGAAAGGCAGTCTGAAACCAGTTTGCTTCACACAAAACTGTGCCTGTAAAGTCATTGTCTAAAGCTGTCATGGCTTTCGGACACAGCCAAGATGTTTTGAGAATATGGGAGGTTCAGGAATGTGTTTGTGTGTTACTGAAAGATAGTTGCAACCAATGAGCACAAGTGCATGTGCAAGAGGCCGTGTAATTCCAGTGGCTGAAGCATCCAACATGACAGCCAGTGATCTCTCTCAACAATAACGAGCACACGCCACAGGCCAAGACAGACAGCCGATTGGAAGAAATAAGAAGCACTCCTGTCTTCTGTCTCTCACTCAGTCATGCTCTCTCTTTCTCTCTATAGCTTTGTATCGTGATGCAAAACCTGTACATGCAGCTTTCATGAAGACAAAGAGGGCGAGTTATCATCCTGAACATGCATGAAGGAGCTGAAGACCATACCGCTCTGGAGTAATTGTTGAAACATGATCTTTGCATTCAATTATAAATTATCATGTATTTACTATGTGTACACACAGATACATAATGGGGTAAAAGAACTGGGGCTGTTAAGCTCCAAAATGACAAAAAAACCACCATAAAACTGCCATAAAATAACAAAAATACAATAAAGTAGTCCCTATGACTTGTATGCTATATTCCAAGTCTTCTCAAATTATATGATAGCTTTATTTAAGAAACAAATCCAAAATGTATTGACTTACAGACTGATTTGGTTCTCAAGTTCAACTCACTGACTCAATAATCCGGTTGCACCGGTTAACAGCTCACTAAAGGAAATATTTTCATTGAACTACTCAAATTTTGGTCTGTTCCTCACACAAAGTCACCTAATGACCTCAGAAGCCTTGGAATATAGCGTGTGAGTCATATGGACTACTTTCATGATCATTTTATGGTGCTTTTTGGTTATTTTGGAGCTTGACAGACCCAGTTCTCATTATACATTATTTTTATAGAATTTTAGGGAAACCAGAAAATTCTTCAAAAATTCATACATTATGTTCCACGGAACAAAGTCAGTCATACGGTTGAGTTAATAAAATCAGAATTTTCTTTTTTTGTTGAACTATTCTTTTAATCCATTTCTACCGTCACATAAATATACACCATTTTCTGCATTTTAGCGTTTATGTTAGTGCTTCTTGTGAGGGTGTGTATGATAGTATTATGCAGCAATGATGCTTACTTTTGGAAGATTTTTGCCCGTTTGTCACTTGAGAAATTCTCCAACTGCAAAGACTCCTGAGTAAGGAACGCCACAGCGAGGTGGAAGTAGTTATTCCAGAGCTTAGAGAAAGAATGGAGAAGAAAGTCAGGTATTGATGCTTATTTAAACATATACAGTTGAAGCCAGAATTTACATACACCTTGGCCAAATACATTTAAACTCAGTTTTTCACAATTCCTGACATTTAATCATACAAAACACCCCTGTCTTAGGACAGTTAGGATCACTACTTTATTTTAAGAATGTGAAATGTCAGAATAATAGTAGAGAGAATGATTTATGATGCTTCACGGTTGGGATGGTGTTCTTCAGCTTGCCAGCCTCAACCTTTTTCCTCCAAACATAACAGATCTTAAAATAAGATCTTTGTCCCCATGTAGTCTGGCTTTTTTATGGTGGTTTTGGAGCATTGGCTTCTTCCTTGCTGAGCAGCCTTTCAGGTTATGTTGCTATAGGACTCGTTTTACTGTGGATATAGATACTTGTCTACCTGTTTCCTCCAGCATCTTCACAAGGACCTTTGAAGTTGTTCTGGGATTGTTTTGCACTTTTCGCACCAAACTACGTTCATCTCCAGGAGACAGAATGTGTCTCCTTCCTGAACGGCATGATGGCTGCGTGGTCCCAAGGTGTTTATATTTGCATGCTATTGTTTGTACAGATGAACGTGGTACCTTCAGGCATTTAAAAAAAAAAGAAAGAAAAAAAGAAAAAAATATATATATATATATATATATATATATATACATATACATACATATATACATACATACACATACACACACACATATTACCGTTCAATAGTTTAGGGTCACTTATTGTTGTTTTTTTTTCTTTTTTTTCATATTTTAGAATAATAGTAAAGTCATCACAACTATGGAGTAATAGAAATGGAAATATGGTAATTATGTTGTGACTAAAAAAAAACAAAAATAAATCAAAACTGTGTTATATTTTAGCATCTTCAAAGTGGCCACACTTTGCCTAGATTTTGCAGACATGTACTCTTGACATTTTCTCAACAAACTTCTTGAGGTATCACCCTGGGATGCTTTTTTAAACAGTATTGAAGGAGTTCTCATCTATGTTGGGCACTTATTGGCTGCTTTTCTTTATTATTTGGTCCAAGTCATCAATTTCAAAAACTTTTTTTTTATTTTTATTTTTATTTTTTATAATGAAGTAAATTAATATGGTGGCACAATTATATATTTGTCTAATTTCAAACATTTAAGCATAAACCTTCAGATAAAAAGGTTTTTAAGATCATGAGAAACATTTCAGGCAAGTGACCCCAAACTTTTGAATGGTAGTGTGTGTGTGTGTGTGTGTGTGTGTATATATATATATATATATATATATATATATATATATATATATATATATACACACACACACACACACACACTGACATTATAACCCTAATATGCTGTTGGTGCCGCCAAACAGACCTGACACAGCACTGACCCGCTAAGGCATGGACTTTACAAGACCCCTGAAGCTGTCCAGTGGTATCTGGCACCAAGACATTAGCAGCAGATCCTTCAAGTCCTGTAAGTTGCGAGGTGGAGTCGCCGTGGATCGGACTTGTTGGTACAGCACATCCCACAAATGCTCAATTGGATTGAGATCTGGGGAATTTGTAGGTCAGGACAACACCTTGAACTCTTCATCATGTTCCACAAACCATTCCCGAACAATTTGTGCAGTGTTGCAGGGCGCATTTTCCTGCTGAAAGAGGCCACTGCCATCAGGGAATACAATCACCATGAAAGGGTGTATCTGGTCTGCAATGATGTTTAGGTAGGTGGCATGTGTCAAATTGACATCCACATGAATGGCTCCTTCGGCTTGTCATCTTCCCACAGTGCATCCTGGTGCCATCACTTCCGCAGGTAAACGGTGCACACATACACGGCCATCCACATGTAAAAGAAAACTGGACTCATCGGACCGGGTGACATTCTTCCACAGCTCCAAGTTCCAGTTCTGACACTCAAGTGCCCATTGTAGGTGCTTTTGATGGTGGATAAGGGTCATCATGAGCACTCTGACTGTAACAATCATTAAAATATTCTGTGACTTGTGCCACAGTAGACCTTCTGTCAGTTCGGACCAGACAGGATAGCCTTCGTTGCCCTTGCATACTGATGAGCCTTGGCCACCCAACACCATGTCGCTGGTTTGTAGTTTGTCCCTCCTCGGACTACTTTCAGTAGGTACTCACCACTGCTGACCTGGAGCACCCCACAGGCCTTGCCGTTTCAGAGATGCTCTGACTCAGTAGTCTGGCCAAAACAATTTGGCCCTTGTCAAAGTCGCTCAGGTCTTTACTCCTGCCCATTTCTCCTGCATTCAACACGTTGACTACAAGGACTGATTATTGGCTTACCATCTAATCTACATAGACCTTGACATGTGGCCTTGTTAGGAGATGATCAACGCTATTCACTTCACCTGTTAGTGTCATAATGTTATGGCTCATCAGTGTATACTTTATAGTATACGGTATTTTCTAGGGTGAACTGATGACCTTGATAAGAATGTATAAATATGAGCTCCTACCAAGTAACACAAGCAAACTGCTCAGAGAAAAATTGTTTAAACAATTCAAATTATATGCTCTGGAATTGGAGCCAACTAGCCTGTCATTGATTTCTTCTGCTAGAGAGAAATTTAATGATGCTCTTCCCTGCTGGAACTTCCTTCCTTTTTTTTTTTCTCCACTTCCTAAAACTTCACTAATGTTTTTTGCCACTTCCTGTGGCTTAAATTCTCGACCCAACCACACATCCTAGCACAAAAACTGATTGTGTGGAGCAGTGCATGCTTATTCATTACGCACAGCACATATTCTGGGCATAATAAACACAGGAACAGATTTACTGTACAGAGCAAGGGTCTTCACCAGGGGGTGTGCATCATTGCTTTCCTCATTACAAATATTTCCTCAATGAAATCAACAGTAATTTTACAATATATGTATAAAATCGATCACTCACATGAGAGGAAGACTCCATTTCTGTAACTTTATAAAAAAAATGTATTCTGCATTGATAGGGTCTGTCTGTTTTTCTGTCTCTGTCTGTCTTTTTCTTTCTTTTTGGAGGAGGTTTGGCACAGGGATTTGGAAATGTCACTTCATGTCAAAAATGTTGCAGAACCCTGCTGTACATCCCTGCTGAAAAGACCAGCTAAAACCAGCTTAAGCTGGTTGGCTGGTTTTAGCTAGTCGCCCAGCCCAGCAGTTAGCTGGTTTCAGAGGGGGTTTGAACACTTTTTAGCTGAACAGCTAAGACCAGCCTGACCAACTAAGACCAGCCTGGCCAGCTAAGGCCAGCTAAGACCAGCCTGACCATCTAAGACCAGCCTGACCAGCTAAAAAAGGGTTCAAAACCCCTTTAAAACCTGCCTGACAAGATATGACCAGGCTGGGCGACCAGCTAAAACCAGCCAACAAGCTTATGCTGGTTTTAGCTGGACTTTTCAGCAGGGCAGCATTTAATGATTATTTCAATGGCTTTGCAACGTAAACATCGTGAAGTATACATACAATAATATGGCAGCCTACCATCCAAGTTTTTATGGGCATAAAACTCAACACTCAATTTAATACAATATGTAACGGGGGTCCTGGCTCCGTCTCTACTCATCAAGGGGTCCTTGGCCAGAGAATGGAGACTTCACCCGCAAGAAGTGAGCTAGGTGTGGAAGAGATACAGGCAAGCTGCAGTATCTTTTCACATCGCATGAAAACACTCACTTCACCGTCATGTGAATTAGTTTCAAAAGCGAAACTGCACAAGAGAGACCCAGTGTGTGCGCGAAAGGGACTGAACGCAGCTAGAGAAAATACGTTTTGAGATTTTAAAATTCAAAAAATTAAACTTCAGCACTCAATTTGTTTTACAGTTGTGCTCAAAAGTTTGCATACCCTTGAAGAATTGGTAATAAATGTACCATTTTTAAAGAAAACATGAGTGAGCAGGCAAAACACATATCTTTTATTTCTTATGGGATTCATATTCAACTGTAGGTTATAACAGATGGCACAATCATAAAACAAAACATGGCAACAAAGAAAAAAATTAAATGACCCCTGTTCAAAAGTCTGCATGCCCTTAGTTCTTAATACTGTGCATTGCCGGGGCCTGGGTAGCTCTGTGGTAAAGACGCTGGCTACCACCCCTGGAGTTCGCTTGTTCGAATGCCAAGGCGTGCTGAGTGACTCCAGCCTGTTGCTAGGGATGGTAGAGTCACATGGGGTAACCTCCTCGTGGTCGCTATAATGTGGTTCGTTCTCGGAGGGGTGCATGGTGTTGTGCGTGGATGCCGCGGTGGATGGCGTGAAGCCTCCACATGCGCAATGTCTCAATGGCAACACGCTCAACAAGCCACGTGATAAGATGCATGGGTTGATGGTCTCAGATGCGGAGGCAGCTGGGACTCGTCCTCTGCCACCCGGATTGAGGCGAATAACTACGCGACCACGAGGACTTAAAAGCACATTGGGAATTGGGCATTCCAAATTGGGAGAAAAAGTGGAACAAAATCCCCCCCCCCCAAAAAAAAAATACTGTGTATTGCCCCCTTTAGCATCAATGACAGCGTGCAGTCTTTTGTAATAGTTGTCTATGAGGCCCCAAATTTTTGCAGGTGGTATAGCTGCCTATTCGTCTTGGCAAAATGCCTCCAGGTCATGCAAAGTCTTTGGTCGTCTTGCATGAACCGCACGTTTGAGATCTCCCCGGAGTGGCTCGATGATATTAAGGTCAGGAAACTGTGATGGCCTCTCCAGAACCTTCACCTTTTTCTGCTGTAACCACTGGAGGGTCAACTTGGCCTTGTGCTTAGGGTCATTGTCGTGCTGGAAAGTCCAAGAGTGTCCCATGCGCAGCTTTTGTGCAGACGAATGCAAATTGTCTGCCAGTATTTTCTGATAACATGCTGCATTCATCTTGCCATCAATTTTCACAAGATTCCCAGTGCCTTTAGAGCTCACACACCCCTAAAACATCAGTGAGCCACCACCATGCTTCACAGTGGGGATGGTATTCTTTTCACTATAGGCCTTGTTCACCCCTCTCCAAACATAGTGCTTATGGTTGTGACCATAAAGCTCTATTTTGGTCTCGTCACTCCAAATTACAGTGTGCCAGAAGCTGTGAGGCGTGTCAAGGTGTTGTCGGTCATATTATAACTGGGATTTTTTGTGGCATTGGCGCAGTAAAGGCTTCTTTATGGCAACTCGACCATGCAGCTCATTTTTGTTCAAGTATTGTCGTATTGAGCTCCTTGAAACAACCACACTGTCTTTATCCAGAGCAGCCTGTATTTCTCCTGAGGTTACCAGTGGGTTTTTCTTTGTATCTCGAACAATTCTTGTGGCAGTTGTGGCTGAAATCTTTCTTGGTCTACCTGACCTTGGCTTGGTATCAAGAGATCCCCAAATTTTCCACTTCTTAATAAGTGATTGAACAGTACTGACTGGCATTTTCAAGCCTTTGGATATCTTTTTATATCCTTTTCCATCTTTATAAAGTTCCATTACCTTGTTACGCAGGTCTTTTGACAGTTCTTTTCTGCTCCCCATGGCTCAGTATCTAGCCTGCTCTGTGCATCCACGTGAGAGCTAACAAACTCATTGACTATTTATACACAGACACAAATTGCAATTTAAAAAGCCACAGGTGTGGGAAATTAACCTTTAATTGCCATTTAAACCTGTGTGTGTCTCCTTGTGTGTCTGTAACAAGGCCAAACATTCAAGGGTATGTAAACTTTTGATCAGGGTTATTTGGGTGATTTCTGTTATCATTATGATTTAAAAAGGAGCCAAACAACTATGTGATAATAAATGGCTTCATATGATCACTATCTTTAAATAAAAAAAATTTGCATGATCCGTCATATTTTCAAAAT
The DNA here is from genome assembly GCF_019703515.2 of Myxocyprinus asiaticus. Taxonomy (NCBI): domain Eukaryota; kingdom Metazoa; phylum Chordata; class Actinopteri; order Cypriniformes; family Catostomidae; genus Myxocyprinus; species Myxocyprinus asiaticus. Next base: position 40,765,748 of record NC_059375.1, read on the forward strand.
CAATGCCAAAATTTCACAATTTCTTCCAGGTTATGCAAACTTTTGAGCACAACTGTGTATCTGGATGTATAGTGTCTTATAAGCTCAATATGAAATTAATCTGCAAATTTGATCCTATTATTAAAAAAAGTACACTGGAAAACAGCAGAAGATGTTTGCCCAACTTTTAATTACAGCTTGTCCACTGATTTTATGGCATAATTTAAATAATTGATGACTAACCAATTTATTGCAAGTTCTTCGAGACAAAGTAAATATATATTTATGATTATATTGTAATGTTTGTTTTAATGTACCATGATTTATTGCGAATAATCACAGAAAAATGTGTGATTAATTAGTTAAAACATTTAATCGATTCACAGCCCTTAAATATATATATATATATTTATCACACATACGCCGATCAGCCACAACATTAAAACCACCTGCCTAATATTTTGTAGGTCTCTGTGCCGCCAAAACAGTGCCAACCTGCATCTCAGAACAGCATTCTGAGATGATATTCTTCTCACCACAATTGTACCGAGCAGTTATCTGAGTTACCGTAGACTTTGTCGGTTCGAACCAGTCTGGACATTCTCTGTTGACCTCTCTCTAAAACAAGGCAATTCCATCTGCAGAACTGCCACTCACTAGATGTTTTTTGTTTTTTAGTACCATTCTGAATAAATTCTAGAGACTGTTGTGTGTGAAAATCCCAGGAGATCAGCAGTTACAGAAATACTCAAAGCAGCCCGTCTGGCACCAATAATCATCCAAGCGATTATCTAATCAGCCAATCATGTGACAGCAGTGCAGTGCATAAAATCATGCAGATACGGGTCATGAGCTTCAGTTAATGTTCACATCAACCATCAGAATGGCGAAAAAATGTGATCTCAGTGATCTGGACCGTGGCATGATTGTTGGTGCCAGATGGGGTGGTTTGAATATTTCTGTAACTGCTGATCTCCTGGGATTTTCACACACAACAGTCTCTAGAATTTACTCTGAATGGTGCCAAGAAAAAAAAAAAGAAAAGAAAAAAACATCCAGTGAGCGACAGTTCTGCCGATGGAAATGCCTTGTTGATGAGAGAGGTCAACAGAGAATGGTCAGACTGGTTCAAACTGACAAAGTCTACAGTAACTCAGATAACCGCTCTGTACAATTGTGGTGAGAAGAATATCATCTCTGAATGCTATTCTGAGATGCAGTTTGGCGCTGTTTTGGCAGCACGAGGGGGACCTACACAATATTAGGCAGGTGGTTTTAATGTTGTAGCTGATCGTGTGTGTGTGTGTGTGTGTGTGTGTGTGTGTGTGTGTGTGTGTGTGTGTGTGTGTGTATATACATAAGCTTAAAATTGACCTGGACATTTAAAAAATACATTACATGTGCATTTTAATGTGTTTCACATTATCATGAGTAAATTGCATTTAAACCTAAGCAAGTAGATTTTCACTATAACTTCATTTGATACAAATACACCTCAATTCCACTGAATATTAATCTTACCTGCAGCTCAAAGTTGGTTTGGTCGAGGAACTTCTTGTTGAGTACAGCGGCGTACTGATTGATAGCTCGCAAGAACACTCTGAAAGATAAGAGAGAAATTGTCTTAACCGCTGTCCTCTTAATGACACCACAAAACTATCTGACACAAAACATCTTGTTTGCACACTTGAGCAAAAGACTCGTCTCTCTTCAAGAAATATTCCATATTCTGTAATATTCCATTTATCATAGACATATTTACTCTACTAGATTTACTAAACATATAATAAGTGAAGTTGGAGTTTGGACTTTTATTTTTAAAAGCTGATACAGCAATTTATTTTGCTCTCCTAATTATGCACGATTATATGATAAGTTGCATTTTATTATTCACATTTAGCATTGTTTTTTCCCTGCCGTCTGTGACCCGATCTGAACAGACCTGGGACCCATTTTTGGGTCGCGACCCACCAGTGGAGATCCACTGCTTTATCATATTTAAATGAGGTTGTTTGTTCTCAACCACAGTCTGAACAAAATGAGTACCATAAAAACAGCTTGTTAAACACAGAATAATGTCATTAGCATCTTTTCTGACAAGATTCCATGGCCTTGAGACACAGAGAACTAAAGCAACATTCAGCATGCAGGAAATCACATAAACTACAGATGATAAACTTAATCACCAGTCTTTAACTCCGCTACACTGAGAAGATATTAGGAGAATATCAGAGAGACTTAAAAGACGTTTTATCCACTTAGTGCAATAAAGGCTCATCGCTAATACTGTCTTAATCGACCTAGTGAGCTGCAGTGCTATATACTGCCTACTTAGGCAGCATCTTAAAAAATGGTCTATATTAAGTAGACTTTAAGCCTGCTAGCTGTTCTGTTCACAAGCAAAAGTATTATCAAATCGTCATGTGGCAGCGCTTCAGAAATACCAGCTGACACTTTACTTTCCAGCAGTGTCAAAAGTCACCAGTTGAAGAAGACAAGTTTCTTCTTATTAATTTCCAACATGAAAGAATACATTCTGATGTTCAAGTCTGACCCTTCATGTGGTGACATCTCATTAGCATGACTGCATATCAGCAAATAAATTGGAAGTTCGCTTAAAAGGCTCAGGGTGCGTAAACACATCAGAAGCCTTGTTAATAATCCTTTAATCTTCAGAAGGGTGGCGCGATATGAGGCGAATTAATTTCTGATTGACTCATGATAAACGGCGTGAGCTTAATGCCATTGAAGGAGTGCTAACATCACTGTGCTCTCACCCTGACACAGATTTGAGAGGACGTTTGTTCAGGCCTCTGAGCTTTGACTCGTTCATTGTAATGAAGTGATGGAAAGTTTCTCATTAGGGCCAAGAGACAATCTGTTTACAAAGAGCTGCAAAGAAAAATAGCTGCTTAATGTGACTGGAGACATTAATAATGGAAGTTAGAGTCACTAAATCAACAAATGAACATACAGACTTATGACTGAGTCTGGATTTTATTCAGAGTCAATGCCACATTTAATTTTATGCAATTGAACATGCATGGGGGGCGTGGTCATGTGTCGGTCTGCGGGAGACGAGTAAGGATCGTCACCTGGGTTATGATTACTCTAATACCTGTCTTTAATTATAGTAATGGCGGAGGGAGACCTGAAAAGGCACACCAGAGCGTCAGAGCAAGAAGAGAGCATCAGGGACGAGTAAAGAGAAATACCGGCAACAAAAAGAGCCCTTTTGTTGAGTTGGCTATAAGCCGTAACATTGAACTGAAAATAAAGAGACTGACCTTAATGTAGAACCTTTTCACAATATCGTTTACACTGTGGTAGATGTATCAGTGAATATCAGTGGGAAGGACTGCTTTACATTATTTACATGTAAAAAAATAAATAAAACATGCCAAAAAAAGCCAAGGCAAGGAATATTTTGTGATTAAGGTGTGATTTTAGGCACAACTCAAAGCAGAGTTTAGTTTAACTGTTTAGATTTTAAAGCTGAATTTTTTTCGATATGTTTTTTTTGTTATTATTAAGTTTCATTGTTTGTACAGCACTTCGGATCAACTTTTATTGTTTTTAAATGTGCTTTATAAATACAATTTACACTGATGCCAATTTATCCTCGATTTGTTATGAATAATTGTATTGTTTGGTTGTGTCTATCAAGCTACAAATAATTTTTCATTTGTAAAGCATATAATTAATTGGATTTTCTCAAATCTGCATGGTCATTTAATACATAACCATATACCATAAGTGTTGGGTAGCGATGGACAACATGTAATGTGGATTACATAATCAGACTAATTAAAAAGCACTTGCAATTATATTTCATTTTTAAATTGTGTACAGTCTGATTAAAGTTCATTTTAATGTATCACATCAAAGGTTCTCAAACAGTTAGCCTGAGCAAATATCCAAGGAGGCCTCAAAATGACTTAAAATAATTAAAATAAGTAATATTTATAATCAAACTAAATATATAAATCCTAAATAAAAACATTATATATATTATTTTATATATATATATATATATATATATATATATATATATATATATATATATATGTATTCTAAAAAAATAAAAATAACAAAAAATAAATATTCTTTGTGTTATTCACTATTGGTACTTAATACACTTAAAATTTGATTTTCATCAAAATGTGCAATAATTAATAGTAATTTAATAAATTACCTTATATTTAAAAAATTACATTACTGACTGGCAATTTTAGTTTACATTTCAGTAGTACTCTATATCCCATAACCCATTTTTTTATTTATTTATTTTTTTTTTATTGAATTTCCAGCAAAGAGTAAGTATATTGTGATATACTGCTTTACTATGACATTTAATTTTAGTAATGCCATCTTACTCTAGTCCTTGGACATATTTTATTATTTTATAAATTGTGCTTTCTTTAGTATTTTTGTGGAAATACATCGCATTAAGTCAGCAATGTTTTGTTTAAGCAATCAAGCAATCAGAAATCAGAAACTGTCTCTCAAAGCCTTGTTTTCATTTGCATCAAAATAATCATGCCAACTAAACTAATGTCAATACAGATAAACAGAATTTTATTATTTTTTTTTTTTTTTGTCATTGGAAAAAGTCTTTGTGTTTTCCACCTTACAGACATGCTTGACGAACAATGTCTAAAAAACTAAAACTAAAATAGTTTTGTTAAATGACACGTCTAGATTTCAAATGAACAAATATTTTAGACATTGTTCTAGCTCCAAATGTTTTCATTGATTTTGCCATTTTGTTAGCTGCTTTATTCAAGAGTAAGAAATACATTTTAAGTCAAAATGATGGATTGCACACTTGATGACCTGCCACTGTAACACAAATAACATATCTTTATTCAGAAGCCAAATGTTTCAGTTTTAACCTTTAAAAAAAAAAAAAAAAAAAAACTGTTCACAGCTAACTCTACACTAAAGCTCCAAACTACACACCTTTTACAGTTGTTAGTTAGAATAATATGAAAACATAATTCTACAACATCTTCAATGGAACGATCACTTTCATCCGATCAAAAATAAATGGACTGAACCGGAGTCGTTCTGTAAACAAGATGGACAGTAAAGTGTATTTGTGACGCCTCTCTTCCTGTAAGCTGTCAGGATCAGAAGAGATTGTAAAAGATTGACAGTAGTCGTGTTTTCTATTCTGTGGAATGTTACAGATTTACTGCAAGTGTGACCTTACAGAACAGATCATGTCGAGACTCAAGCAGAACACCTGGATATCTCCCTGTTCTTGAGAACAAAGAACATTTGACTACATCTTTGCAATGACAACTTGAAATCAAAATGAATTCACTCCATTTATTTAAAGGTGCTATATGTAATATTTTCATAAAATGACCATAATATGTCATTAGAGAATTAGGAAACATGCTAAGTTGAAATACTGGCTTCTCTGATAACAATGCTACAGCCAGTATATTCTACTTTGAAGTTTCCATTCTGGGCTGGAATTTATGTTTATGTTTTGGCCTGTGTGGGTCTGGGGCGGGGAAGACAACTGTCCAATATTTTGAATTTGGACTGCAGTACCCATTTCAACACTTGTTGTCAATCTTACATATAGTACCTTTAAAGCTGACATTTTAAAACACTTTCTCTCATCTTAGTTTTAGTTTATGCACAATATAATCAACAATAATAACCAATGATCCACTTATGTGAGAATGCTGTTTGTAGACTACAGCTCAGCATTCAACACCATAGTGCCCTCCAAGCTAGATGAGAAACTCCGGGCTCTGGGCTTAAACAGCTCGCTGTGCAGCTGGATCCTGGACTTCCTGTCAAGCAGACGTCAGGTGGTTAGAATGGGCAGCAACATCTCCTCATCACTGAACCTGAACACTGTGTTCTCAGCCCACTCCCGTACTCCCTGTACACACATGACTGTGTGGCAACACATAGCTCCAATGCCACCATTAAGTTTGCTGATGACATGACGGTGGTAGGTCTGATCACTGACAATGATGAAACAGCCTACAGAGAGGAGGTGCACACTCTGACACACTGGTGTCAGGAGCACAACCTCTCCCTCAACGTCAGTAAGACAAAGGAGCTTGTGGTGGACTTCAGAAGAAAAGACAGAGAACACAGTCCCATCACCATCAATGGAGCACCAGTGGAGAGAGTCAGCAGCTTCAAGTTTCTGGGTGTCCACGTCACTGAGGAACTCACATGTTCCGTCCACACTGAGGCCATTGTGAAGAAGGCTCATCAGCACCTCTTCTTCCTGAGACGGCTGAGGAAGTTTGGAATGAACCGCCACATCCTCACACGGTTCTACACCAGCACTGTAGAGAGCATCCTGACTGGCTGCATCTCCGCCTGGTATGGCAATAGCACCGCCCACAACCGGAAAGCCCAAAAATGATCCCAAAATTATGACTTATTATTATAAACATGCCCTTTTTTATAATAATGAATTTTTAACTCATAATTATTACTTTTATCTCAAAATAAAAATAAAACAAATCTGAAAATGTTGACCTTTTAATCTCAAAATTATGATTTAGCATCTCATTATGATTGACTATTTCATAATTTTGACAACATAATTATGAATTTCTATCTCAAAAATAATGACTTTGTATCTCATAATTTTGACTTTTTATTTCAACATAGATTTTCAATCTCTTATTATGAATTTTTATCATACAATTATGACTTTGTATCTCATCATTTTGATTTACCAAAGCATTACATGAGGCGCTGAGAAAAAATAAAAGCAAGACATGGTGCAACGGTCAAAGATGCCCGTCTAGTGCATTTTTACATTAGAAAACAACTGAACAACAGCTGAGATGAACGTAAAAACATGTTCGGCGTAAACGATTCCTGTGTCGTTATTCACTCCCATATTAAGTCCATAAATTTAAATATGATGGCTATGTCAATAACATAATCCTTGTTGTTTCTCATCGCGTCTCGTTACTAAACATTATGACGTCATGTCGCACGTAAATAATAGTAATGAGCAAATAATGACAGAATTTTAAATCCTTAACATTTTCAAGAATCACACATTTTGAAAGTGAGTTCGGTAAATGTGCTGTGTGAACCGAATGCTGGACAACTACTTGTATGTTTGTCTCATCTACATCCCATGTGTTATTTAGGACTATTGCAAAGAATAGAAAAGAGGCTTTACTTCGGTTATTTGTTAATACAGGCAATATGAGTCGATACTGTAAGCTGTTGTATGTACAGGACAATTCAAGAGTCAAAGCTGTTGGTAAATTTGCTTGTTAATTCCAAATTCTGACTGTGTGAACAGGGCCACTGACATCTTGCTCACAATTAAAAACAATAATAAAAAAAAAAGCCTCTGTATGCCCTGCCGTGGCATGCCAAGCATTAGAAATGGCCTGCAGCGAGCAATGCAGATTTTGTAATATATGCATGTGCTTGTTTTCTAGTCAGCCGGATCTGTTAGTTCTAATGACTTTGGCTGGACTGCTCATCCATGAAATTTAAAGCAATTTTGCTGCATTAGAGGACTCCAAAAACATCCATTTACTAGATCTTTCTGGCAGTGAGTGGCAGTAAATGGAGCTCCAGGCCTCTGAACTCGGCTCACAGAAACATCATATTGCAGGTTGGGCGGTAATCACAGAAAAACCCACTGAAAGCAGAACTCAAACCACATACTTACTGCCAATACTAACACACCAAATTTAAAAGTATATTTTAAACTTGTTTAAAAATAAACAGGTTTCAAAGAGGCAATCATACATGATGAAAAATTATCAATGAAATTACTGCCTAATATTTCTATAAAAAAAATAAAATTAAGTATGTGAAACAATATTAAATGTAGAGCGATACAAGTTTCAAACAGTGGTATTCTATGTTAGTCACATGACCTCACTATGTTGCACATTTAGTGGCAGTGTGGAAATAAAAACAACTATTTTGCAAAATTTTAAAAATGTGCATATAAATTCACATTTTGCAATCCAATCAAATAACTAAAAAAATGTTTTTTTGACATTACTACCATGTCATGCATTACATTGGAAATGAGAAGTCGAGCATATGACATGTCAACAAGGCTGAGAAACTAAATTTGAATTATTCACTTAAACATTTCCTTTCAACTCACCTCTGCTGCAAGATACTTATAATAAAAAAAAAATAAAAAAAAACGCAACGGCAAAAGACCGCAACCTAAGGGGCTGTTCACACTGAACACATTTTTACATCCATTCGCACAGTTTTTCTATGCAAACGTGCTAGACATCATTGCAGCTCACTTTTTTCGGCATCTCGTGAGGGAGTGCTGCGTTTTTTAGCTGTCATGTTAAGTTAAAAAGAACTTCAACCTTTAAAAATGCATCTTGAAACACCTGCGTTCTGTTAACCCTTTAAACTTGGATAGGCCCACGAGAAAAAAACAAACAAATGTCAAAATATTGATAACTACAGTCTTGACCAACAAAAAAATAGGTATTGTTTGAAAGCTTAGCTCTGCTTTCCAATGCATGCAGGCATTATGAAAAAAACTGAACAAGAGCTTTGAAAGCACACAAGGTAGTCAAATGCAAAGATCATTAGATAATCCACATGAAGCACAATGTTACATATGGCCACCAGGAGATGGCGCCAAATAAATAACACAAACTCGATGCAGACTCAGTCAAATGGCACTCATTCTGTGAAATCTCATTACTGAAATCATGTATGCATGGTATGTAAACTTTTAGTCTTTATTGTGTTTGCATGTGTAATTAGTTCTTATGTACAATTATTATGGTTTATTTGTTTGGAGATAACTTTTGATTGCTTTGTCGTATCAACACAAAATGTATTCTCAGGTAGAGTTGACATGATTGGGAACAAACAAAAGCAGTTCAGAGCCACTTTATTTACAACCAGATATATATAATGGCAAATTACAAAAATAAGATAAAAAGTAAATTCTTGGCTCAATTTTTTGTGCAATTTTTTTCCACAGTTTCTTAGACTGAGAGTCTCAGAATGTATCATAATCTATATCATTACAAACAATTAAAAATGTTCTTTACAATGATAACACAAACTTGACCTTCCTTGTTTTGTTTTGGTCATGTTATAAGCCTTTAATTTTGGATATGCCGCTGAAACAGGAAATCTTTAAAAACACATTGAGCTTAAAGGGTTAAACTGGACATGTTGCACTGCATCTTGCTTTAGCATTCTAATGTGCATTTTTTTAATTCTTAAATTCGATGAGTATTCTAATTTCAAATTTTACTTAGACAGCCTTATGTAATATATTATGTAAAGTTTGCAATTTTATATACTGCATGTTTTGGGTAATGCATCATTTGCAGTTTGCCCAGTATTGCATACATTAAAAAAAAAAAAAAAAAAAAAAAAAAATAAAATAAAAATAATATATATATATATATATATATATATATATATATATATATATATATATATATATATATATATATAATTATTATTATTATTTTTATTTGGAATAATGTGCACTTAATCATTCACAATAAAACCGGGAACATGAATTAAATCAACAGGGTCGACTTATAAAAATGCTTGCATCTTTAAGGTACTGTTTTATAGTCACTGACAACAAAAGTACAGAATGCCTTTAACATTACCAACTTTTATAGGTACAGGAATAATATTTTTTCCACTTATTACTGTTCAAAGCAAAGAGAAAAGAATAGATCTGTCATTCTAAATTCAACAAATTTAGCACATAATGGCAAACCTTGGGTCAACTCTGTCTATGTACTAATGTTTCTACAAATGGATCTGAATTACAGTGTATTTTGTCAAGCACTACTAGACAATGTTACACGGAGCTGGACCGACAAAAGACAGAAAATGAGAGAGAGAGAGAGAGAAGCGGAAGACTCTAGCAAACAGACAGGAAGATGAGGTAGTCTTGTCTGAACTTTGGAAATGAATATTAATCATTAAGAAACAAGTGGTCAGAGGCTTTTAGTCAGAACTGTGATTGCCACTTACATAGGTTTGGCTAGCACTGATGTCGTATTGAAGATGACACAACAGACAGAACAAAGTCACAGTGTACTTTCTAAAGAGACAAAGAGTACATCACCGGACTATATTTTTGCTAATGTTTTACATCACATTTACAAAGTCCCTGAGTCAGAATTTCCTCATCAGAATGCATGCATGAGAAACCATTCAGCAATGCTATTTATTCATAAATTAATTAATAATGTTAATAGTTTCCGTGCTTGAATATCAGCAAGGAAATTATTACAGAATAAAATATGACAACGGCCAAAATGGATAACAAAAAATTTTGTAATAAGTGATACCAAAGTCTTTCTGGCAAGTCAGTCCACTGGCAGCCATGTTTGGAATGCTCCCGGGAAGCTATTTTCAGCCATGAATGTGCAGCTCTGATCTACTTGAATTTTCCCTCCTTGTATAGCTACTGCGCATGCATGTTCTCGAGTTGATTGACAGGCGACATCTGAATAAGGTGATTGGTTCTTTTACCTGTAAGGTGGGATTTCCTTTCTACATCCGTTGACCGTTGGGCATTCCAATTTCTCCCATTCATTTTAACAGAAGTGGCCTGTCTCTACTATATACTCTCTGGTTATAATTCTGTCTATATTTTTACATTTTCTGAAGAAATTGTGTGGCGCTTGCCCATGCAAGAGTTGCTTCCATGATGCTAGTGTGCTTTGCTATGTGGCTGCTAAGGTGCTCGGAGTGATTTTTAGAGCGTTGCTTACAGGTAACATGCAAAATGATTCACAGAGCGCATTTCTGATAGGCTAAAAAAAAAAAAGGCTTAGGCCGGCCCTCTGACTATTGTTGGCTGTTTACAGAGTCCAGTGCTGTCACAGAGATACATGTGATTTCTCAGGACACCTATTACAGTGATAGCTATCTGGTAGTAGAGCCAATTTATGCATGGTACTCCAAAGTTAATATAAAACGTAAATAAACAAATAACTTGCTTGCAGGACCTTTAATAATATGAGTATAAGAAGAGCGCAATAGTTCCAGAGGTAAAAATCCCTGATTTTTAACAAATACTTCTAAGATTTGGTACATAGCGTGGAACTTTTAACTGTAAACAATGATGGAAATAGAGACTTGGCTTTTTTAAAATGCTCTATATTAAAGCATTTACCAAATGAAGCTTTTTATTGCCTACATATTCACCAAAATAAGCTTTATAGCCTATATATTCACCAAAATAAGCTTTTATAGCCTATATATTCACCAGATTAAATTTGATTAGGAATAAGGTTCATTGTTATTCACAAGATGTGAAGTTCTCTCATTTTACTATGTATGCCCTCGCTTCGATTTAGATCACTTGATGATCTTATCAAAATATTCGCAGGCCACAGAAAAAAATAAAAATAAAATTGACTTTTGCCGATAACTGATAGTCCCAAAAAGCATAGATAAATCGGTATACCTTTGCTAATTACACATTTAAACCAAACACTAAGAAAAAATTGCATGCAAAATATAAACACCAATCTGTCATGATCCTTCACTATCTCAGTTCCACCTGGTGCTTCTCATCCCTTCAGGAGAGCACAATCCCAGTTTCTTAAACTCACAGTTTTCACTCGGCTCATCTCAGTCAATTTTCTGGTGCACTGAGCACGGCAGTGCTGATGATCCACTAAAGAGCTGCCGATGCTCAAGTCTGTTCCCATCCACAGAGACACTCGAGGGCTCCATAGCGAGCATCTACCTGATGGTCAGGTGCTGTGTCTACCACACACTTATCATTCTCTATTGGCCAGAGTGACCAATCGCCGGTGGCCGCTCCAGGATTTGCAAAGATTTTAAATTATTCAACACTCTAAGAACATGCCTGTCACCACAGTGTGCATTTAAGAGCAAACGGAGAAGGTAAATGTGTTCACAGACTGATGGAGGAACGTTCTTTAGGGTTCAACTGCAGGTGCTCACTCATACTGGTAAATATCAGAGAATATAGCATTTACTATATAGTGTTTATATAGTGTTTATTAACATTAACCAAGATTAATAAATAACTTAAAAGTTTGGTTCATTGTTAGATCATGTTAACTAATGTTAACAAATGGAACCTTATTTTAAATTGTTACCAAAGTGTTAATAGTACATTAATTACAACTTGACCCGCTGTTGTAAAGTTATAGGTTTGTTTTGCACATTTCAATTACAATAAATTAAATTTACTGCAAAAACTCTAATCACCTAATACATTTCAAACAAATAAATATTTCAATTCAGAACAAGGAGTCTTTAAAGGTGCACTCAGCAACTTTTGTATTTGTGTAATCTTGGACTAACACTGACACCTAGTGGTGTGGATGCAGCATCATTTAAAATAAGGGCTACCTTTCTGTAAAATTCTGGCTTGAATTTATTTTTTATTTTTATTTTCTAAGAGCAATGGTTGAACTTGGTGATATTACAAAGTGTCTCTTAATGATACAATCTCTATGGATTAGATTTGACCCACTGCTCTGAAAATAGTAATTAATCTCCATTTAATATTTTAATTAAACACTTCCCAGACTCTTTAGCGTTCCATGCATTTTAGATTATCGGTAATTTGATAAATCTATTTGGACTAGATTCTGGAGTCTACTTTCTGGAGTCTAATCATCATGCTTTTTTAATTCAGAGTCAACTCTGTTGTCCCACATTCAAATGATAGCTGAAGGGATAGTCCACCTAAAATTCTCTAATTTATTCATCCTCATGTTCTTTCAAACCCCCACAAAAGGAGATAATATATAATAATGAGAGTGAATAATGGCATAATTTTTATATTTACGTGAACTGTCCCTGTAACATACGTTAACTGTGAATTTAGCAAATATACGAATGCCCCGGGGGAATCTCTCCTTTTATGCTTCATCTGAAAAAGTAATTATTTATCAGATTACAAATGCAAAATTACAGTGGTGTAATTTGATGAATCGTTCTGGCAGTGGAGGATTTGACCTTGTGTTATCTTGGAGTGCAAAGATGAGCCGCAGTCTATTTGTGCTAGCATGCTAATAAATGCCGATTGTTATTGCGGCTGCTTTTTTTTTAACTCAATTAGCAGCATGATTGACTGATAAACTCTCATTAGCATTAATGCTAGATGAGCGTGGAGATCATCCAACGGGAATGCCCAGATTTTCAGATTTGGGTTTAGTGTTGCGCTACAGGATAATAAATAAAGCTTTGTGATCCATGCATGTGTATGTGAAAGTGTTATTTTTATATATATATATTTATTCAATGAATGTTGAGTGCATGGATTTAATCTTTAATGGACACACATTACATGGAAGAAAAAAAAGTTTGAATCTCAAGCCCTTTTCAACAAAACAAGGCAATTTTCTTAAAGGCAAAATTCTTAAATTTCTAAAAGCAAAATTCAAGTACTTTACGTACTTCAAGGATGTTGTGTGAATCCTTAACAGCATAGAAAAATAAAGTGCAGTAGGGGTCAAATTAAGTGATAGAGAGATTATGATGTCTGACGGGTCATTTCATTCATGATCACATGGACAAAAAACAACGTTGCACATTTCGAAATAGAGTTTTGCTTCAATATGATTAGTCTTTTTTTAATTTTTATTCACAATATATTGAAATTCTAATGTATCATAATTCGATATATTGTCCCACCCTTACTAATTAGCCTTATTACTGGCTTAATATTGTTTAGCAAACATGATATATGATACATACTGATATCTGAAATAGAGAATTAACTATATTACTTTATAAACAAAAATAAGACATTTAATAAATTGTAAATTATGGCTAAGAAAGCCTACTCTACATTCAGTTATGCATTAATTACTTGTTTGTGCTTACAGTAAACAGGGCATTATTGTGGACACTTAAAATAAAGTGTTACCATAAACAATAGTAAAAATGAAATAAGGAACATGCATGCTTGACAGGTCGGAGTACGGTGACATATATTTGGTTTCAAGATGTAATTTTATGACTTGAAAGTATGTCTCAATACTTGCATACTCTTTTGCTACACACTCAAAATTGTGCACTTTTCCATAACGAAAAAGTAGATACTTTAAGGGTGTAGTATAAGTATGCGAATCGAGACGCAGCATATCTAAACTGCTCCTAATTAGTGTTAAACGAACCTGTCCTGTGAGGCGGCAGCAGCAGAATGAGGGTGGAGAGTTTGTAGGGATAGTTGGGTCAGACTAGCACACAGGGATAAAGCCCTGCCTAAAGTGATTACAGTAAACCCATTACAGGCCCACAGCAGAGCCGAGATTCCCCTCACACATTCATGCTGAGACGATGAAGCGTAGGAAGCTAATCCGCAACACCTTAAGCACCACACAGGCTGTCATTTTCCCCTTTTATTCACAGGCCTGTATTCATAGCAACAAACGCACAGATGTACAGATCAGCAACAGAAAGATATATAAATAATACATATTTTGTTTTTTTCAAACCTCTAGCGACCAATCACAGCAGGATATTATAAGTCAATCATGACAAATTGGCATCATGAGGAATTAGTCTGTTATTTCTGATTAGCAACTAAATTTATGCATTTCTCATGTAGCGGACAGCTTTGCATGCATGGATCACAAAGCTTTATTTAGCCTGTAGCGCAACACTAAACCCAAATCTGAAAATCTGGGCATTCCCGTCGGATGATCTCCACGCTCATCTAGCATTATTGCTAATGAGAGTTTATCAGTCAATCATGCTGCTGATTGAGTTCAGAAAGCAGCCGCGATAACAATCGGCATTTATTAGCATGCTAGCACAAATAGACTGCGGCTCATCTTTGCACTCCAAGATAACACAAGGTCAAATCCTCCACTGCCAGAACGATTCATCAAATTACACCACTGTAATTTTGCATTTGTAATCTGATAATTACTTTTTCAGATGAAGCATAAAAGGAGAGATTCCCCCGGGGCATTCGTATATTTGCTAAATTCACAGTTAACGTATGTTACAGGGACAGTTCACGTAAATATAAAAATTATGCCATTATTCACTCTCATTATTATATATTATCTCCTTTTGTGGGGGTTTGAAAGAACATGAGGATGAATAAATTAGAGAATTTTAGGTGGACTATCCCTTCAGCTATCATTTGAATGTGGGACAACAGAGTTGACTCTGAATTAAAAAAGCATGATGATTAGACTCCAGAAAGTAGACTCCAGAATCTAGTCCAAATAGATTTATCAAATTACCGATAATCTAAAATGCATGGAATGCTAAAGAGTCTGGGAAGTGTTTAATTAAAATATTAAATGGAGATTAATTACTATTTTCAGAGCAGTGGGTCAAATCTAATCCATAGAGATTGTATCATTAAGAGACACTTTGTAATATCACCAAGTTCAACCATTGTTCTTATAAAATAAAAATAAAAAATAAATTCAAGCCAGACTTTTACAGAAAGGTAGCCCCTATACTTAACAGCTGTTGTAAAATAAGACACATGCTGAGTGTCATGTCAACAGAAAAGTGGATCTGATGCCATTTGCTACTGTGTATTCTATTCTATTCTCTATCAGAGATGTTTCAACTTGTGTTATACTCTGTTGTCAGATTCTCTCTGATGTTAAGATTCTTTAAAAAAAAAAAAAAAAAAAAAAAAAAAAAAACAATTAGGAACAATAAAATAAATAAATAAATAAATAAATAAAAATGACAGAATTTTCAATTTGGATGAACTATCCCTTAAAGCTCAGAGATAGAGGAAACTCAATTTTTATAATTCCTTGAATTAAAATTAAACGATATAAATAAATAAATAATAAAATAAAATCCAGGAAAGACTGCAGTACTCAAATTTTAACATCTAAGGATATGATAATTTTTTTTTTTTTTAAAAATCAATACGTATCAGAGCTTCCTTCAGAGATTTATTAAATAAGAAATAATAAACCATGAAATAATAAACATCACACATTTATCTGATCTGACACCTTTTAAGAGTTCATATTAAAGGTGCTGCTATTATTAAACTGACAATAGAGTATAACACAAGTTGAAACATCTCTGATAGAGAACAGAATAGAATAGTATAGAATAGAATAGAATAGAATAGAATAGAACAGAATATAATACACAATAGCAAATGGCATCAGATCCACTTTTATGTTGACATGACACTCAGCATGTCTTATTTTCTGTCGGCTGCACACCAGTGAGAGGTCCAATCACAATTCAGTACACAAACAAATGCAAAAATGAAGACCAATCACAACTGCAAATATTACATCAGTGCCATCACTGCTCATTGTGATTGCTAAACATTCTACAGTATCAATGCATGAAAATAGGGCTGGGCATCAATACAGAATTCCCAATTTAATTCCATTCCATTTAATAAGTTCTTGATTCAATTTGATTCTGATCCAATTCTAATTCACATATGAAAAAATAAATAAAAATACTATCTCTCTCCTAATGCTGTAAATTATACCCGGAAACTTCTAACTTGGTACATTACGAAAATATAAATTTTAAACATTAACAGCATGGCCCAAACTTTTCCATTCAATTGCTATTTCTTTAACAGATATAATAATCAGCACGACCAAAACTGCAATAAACTTTCAAGTGAAAGTAAAAGATTGATCTTGGGATTTTGAGAATCAATATCGGGATTGTTCAAAGGAAGATAGCGATTAATTGGGAAATTGATATTTATAAACAACCCTATGTGTCAGAGGGATAATTTCAAATTTGAATATTACATTTCTTAATAATATAAAGTTTGCAAAAAACAAAAACAAACCTATAGCTGAAATTATCCACAAAATGCTTTTTGAACGGATTCTGCATTTTAAGCGGTTCGGGTTTAATGAATTAAAAGTTTAGAAGTAGATGCTTAATATTTAGGGTTAGGAATTTAAACAGATCTTAACCAAAATTCTACAGTGCTGTATTACAAGCACTGCGAATAGAATAGAATAGAATATTTCTAGCTTTGATACAGGATGGATTCTTTCACCTTTTGTGACTCCGCTGAAAACACTTTGTAAATTCATTCTAGATGTCTGGATTGAAGGCTTGAGACCTGCCAGTTTGGCCTCTCTCATTCTGAAATACCACATAAAATGAACTTAAACTGTAGAAAATGACTGCGTAAAGCTGTCAGAGCTTGGATGAAAATAACATAACCTTTACTTGAACGACGGTGTGATGATATGCATTTCTGAGGTCAGAAATCCCTGACAGAGGTCGGACGCTTACAAAAATGATACAAAACTGAACTTTGATTGCATCACTGAATTTTGGAGGCAGAGATGGGCAAAACATCTCTAGCTGTAAACATAAAAATAAATAAATAAATAAATAAATACCAGCCCTTGCATAGCCAAATTATGGCAATGTAAAGCCTATATTCATTCATTTTTAGTGGTGCATTTTATGCTTTCAAGAACCCTCCAAAAAATAATAATAAATAAATAAGAGCAGTGGCAAAACATCTACTGTATGTATACCAATCACTGCAAATATTACATCAGTGCCATCACTGCCCATTTTGATTGCTAAACGTTCTACAGTATCAGTGCATGAAAATAGGGCTGGGCATCAATACAGAAGAAAAAGGTATGTGAACCCTGTGTAATTAGCTGGTTTTCTGCATTAATTGGTCATAAAACGTGATCTTATCTTCAAAGTCACAAGTATAGACAAACCTAATGTGCTTAAACTAACAACTCACAATTATAATCTTAATCATGTCTTTACTGAACACATCCCATTAAAAATTCAAAGTGCTGTGGAAACAGTAAGTGGACCCTTGGATTTAATAACTGGTCGATCCTCATTTGGCAGCAATTACCTCAACCAAGTGTTTCCGGTAGCTGTGAATTAGACCTGCACAATGTTCAGAAGGAATTTTGGACCATTCTTCCTTACACTGCTTCAGCTCAGCCATATTCTTAGGATGTCTGGTATGAATGGTTCTCTTGAGGTCATTTCACAATTGGTTTAAGGTCTGGGCTCTGACTGGGACACTCCAAAAGGTGAATTTTCTTTATTTGAAGCCATTATGTAGTGGATGTACTTCGGTGTTTAGGGTCATTGTCCTGCTGCTTCACCCAACTTCCACTGAGCTTCAGCTGGCACACCACCACTCTGACATTATCCTGTAGGATATCTTGATGAACTTTTGATGATGGAAAGCGGTCCAGGCCCCGAAGCAGCCCCAAATCATGATACACCCTCCATCGTACTTCACCACTGAGATGATGTTTTCAAGTTGGTATGCGGTGCCCCCTTTACACCACATGTAGTGCTGTGTGTTCTTCCCAAACAATTCAACCATATTTTCATCAGTCCAAAAAAACATTTTCCCAGTAGCGTCGTGTTTGTCAAGATGGTCTTTGCCAAACTTCAGGCATGCAGACATGTTTTTGTTGGAAAGCAGCTGCTTCCTTCATGGTGTCCTGCCATGGACACCCTGGCTGTTTAATGTTTTCCATACAGTAGACTCATGAACAGAGATGTTTATCAGTTTCAATGATTCCTTCAAATCTTTAGCTGTCACTCTAGGATTATTTTTTACCTCACTGAGCATTCAGTGTTGTGCCATTTGAGTCAACTTGGCTGGACGGCCACTTCTAGGAAGAGTAGCCACAGTACTAAATCATCTCCATTGATAGAGCATTTGTCTAACTTTATGACAAATGTGTACATAAATGCAGGTAATTCCAATGAGTTTCACATACTTTTTCTTGCCACTGCACATGTTGCTTGCAAAAATGTTATTTCGTCATAATACGGAATGAGTTTTGAATGGGCCGCCAATGGAGAAAGATGTTTTTTGGCAGAAGAATGTTGCAGTTAAGGATACTGCAAGCAAACTGGACCATGCAAATCAGACAAACCCGTTCTTGTGTTCTGATAATAAAATTGATATAGTAAATTGTATAGTACAACAGGTAGACGATTCTTGCATTGATCCACCAAAACTCTCTTTGACACCACATATGAGCTCCTGAGGAGAGGCGGAGGATTATTGAGCCCAGAAAAAACAAAAACAAAACTGTGACATCCCGACTTCCTTAAGACACAAAGCTGCCATGTAATCATTCTCATAATTTAAGAACAATTCATTAAATCCTGCACACCTTTTAATTTACCCAGGAGTTACAGCTAATACTGTATGTTCACTGTGGGATCCAACAAAGCACAACACACAGAAGCTCTGTTCCAAAAGGGTGCTACTTTGCTGTCTACTTCCTAAACAGGCAGCTAACCACTAAGGCAGCATGCTATTAGCCAAGGAACCTCATACGTGACTAATTTAGAATCAATGTTAGGTTAGTTACTCAAAATGTTATCCACTACAAATTACTAATAAGTAATCTAAAAGTGTAATAAGATTCATCTTCATGAAGTATTCACATTACTAATTACTTTTACGTTACTTTTTTATGCTCATACAATTTAAATTAATGTCTTCAACAGTGTTTGCTAATGGAACAAGAGCAAGCAATGATGAATTCAGGCAGCATTTCCAGGGACTGGCTCTTCTAGAAGAGAATGCATCAGAAGAACAGAGAAAAAGGGGAGGACAGAATCCATAGGTGAAGAGAAGGGTACTGTAAAGACTGATGCTGCATTGCAGAGAGAGAGAGAGAGAGACAGAGGGCTACTATATTATTCTACTCAGTTTGTAGAACTGATCTGACCAGCTGTGAGATTAAACTGCTAGTGTACGATGGTTCACACGTGCTGACAAATTGAATTGAAGGCCCGGTGAGTAAGTAGACGTGTAGAAAAAGGTTATTAGCACGTGTGCTGAAATCATACAAGAGTTCCTGGGAAGTGTTTCACAAGGGAAAAGCATGCCACACCTCTAAATCCAGTTTACAGCAGTGTAATGTGAGATTCTGTGGGGTAACAAATGGAACAGAGCACCATAGGGTTGCTAAAAGGACATTAACACTTTATGGGGAAGAGCATGTGTGTCGCGAAACAGCATTTATTTTTTATTATTTTGTTTTCTGTTTATAACAAACAATTATCAAAAGAGTTCAGCATCAATATGTCACCCCTTAGTGTACAGAGAGTTTTTATGTATATATATATATATATATATATATATATATATATATATATATATATATAATATATATACACACACACACACACACACACACACACATATAGTTTTGTATTCCCTCACAATAACTGGTTTTACTAAGGTAACTACAGTATAGAGTACAGTATGGTAAAACGAGTTCATTTGATTAAAATTTTTAGAAGTCAAAAGGTACGCCAAGGTTTTGGAGGGGGTATTTTGATGAGCTGCGGGAGAACCACTCCACACTGCCAAAGCTCTTTGACTCATAATAAGATTGGCATCTGGTCCATTACAACTGGGCAACTTTTTAATCACTACTAGTGAATAACCTCACACCCGACAATACAGAAGATAAACAACAAAAGAAAATATAGCTGCAAGCAGCGATGACGGGCCCAAGCACCATGAGTCCATTTCCACCCGGTGGCTTTGGAAAACAATGCATGATGGACACATGCCTTTGGTCGAGTAAACAAGAAACCATATCTTACCTTCTGTTCAGACATAATGGTTAACAACTTTGATGTATGTGGCAAATTTAATAAATGTGCAATTATGGCAAGTGTGAACCCTTGAACAGTCCAAAAAAGAATATTGTTATTTGATTTGTGACTATGAAAATATCATGTAAGATATCAAGAATCCCCTTACCTTATTCAATTTGACACTAGGGCTGGGCAATATGTTACAAATTTTTTTTATTGATAATCGCCTAAAAAAAAAAAAAAAAAAAAAAAAAAAGCGATATCCGTTTATATCGTCAAACCCCCTGCTGAGGGCCGTTGAATATTTTTGCTTTATTGATTGTGCTTTAAAAATTTAATTAATTTATTGAAACAAAATATATTTATAATTCAAATTTCACTTTAAACAAAAAAAATAAAAAATAAAAATAAAAATAAAATAAATAGCAAAGTGATAAAGAATTATAATATAACAACCTTCCAAAATCCAAACATTTACTGTCTCCAACAGCCTCATTACTAATAGCCTAAAAATTAAGAACTAAACACAATTGTAAAGATAATAATAATAATAATAAAAACCATTACCTCTTGAAAGTTCAACACAACCAACATAATTTCTACTTTCAAAACGGCTAAAACAGTTTGTTACTTAGTCTGTGCTTAAACAAATAGAAAACAACAGTTTTTATATTAGGTGTAAGCCTAATACATTTCCTTGTGTTCCCAAAATAATGCTGCCGAATGTGTGTTCTTATCAAATTTGTGTTTGTATTGCATTTCGTTAATACAGTTAATGCTGCCAAAATAAAATAGAACAACATTTTAGGTTCAAGGTGAACATGGTCTTATATTAGTTTATGATTTAATGACTTTCGTCTTTGTTTCTTTATTGCAAATATATATTTGAGCGAACCTGAAGAGTTGTGTTCACAAAGAAGGTAAGTGCGAACTGCTCCATGGAAATAATGCGAAATAAACTTTGAGCACCTCCTGAGTTGGTCTGAGGTCATTTGCAGAATTCTCATAGATGACACTATTTTTGCAAACAGTTTTCAGACGACTGAAACGCCTCTGAACAAACAGCGCATCAGACACGGGCACTGACCGCTTTTGTCTGTTCTTAAAAATATAATAATGTTTTTTCAAACGTGTGTCTTTGTGTTTAACAGCATTTCTAGTCATGTGTTACTCCGAGACGTCTTACAGGTCACCCCCACCACTGTTGCAAAATTACCCCTGCATGAAATACCCATCTTTGGACGAGGAGCTTGCAAATAAGGAGCTGGATTCAGCCTCGTCACATCTGGCAGGAGGCGGGTGCAAATTTCACACCCTGGGCTAACGTTTAATATATATCTGCCGACTTCCCAGATCCATAGGTTTGCCATTTACCGATATTGTCGATCATCGTCTGTCAATGACTGTTGAAATCGACATCGGGAGATTTGTAAGACATTGTCGATATCCGGTAACATCGTCCAATTGCCCAGGCCTATTTGTCACTAGTCTGAATACATTTGATGTGACAGTAGTGAATACAAGATGGGGTGTTTTTTTTCGAAAGTATATTCAAAGTGTCACATCTATTGTTGCCAGCTGGAGGCCCTATGTCCGTAACCCACCATAGCCACATTTATGTCATAAGTGTGATTAAACCTATTATACATATTATACATATTATTATTAAAATACACATTGGCCACAAATCATATGAAACACATCCAGATCATGTACAATGCCATGTAACACTAACAGCGTAACACTATTTAAATATCAAATAAACTTTGATTATTGTGCACCAGCAGTGTCTGGACTTTATTCTAAAAACAGTTACATGAATCCCCTAGGAGTATTTAAAAGTTCAGGGCCTGCAATTTTCAACAAAATAATAAATAAATCCAATTCCAATCCAAAATGGCCGACTTCCTGTTGGGCGGAGCTAAAGACTGTAATTTTGAAAGTTGTTGGGCTTGATGAGAACAATATATGCACCAAGTTTGGTGACTGTGGGTGAAACTGACTCCACCACTTTAGTCAAAAGGTGGCACTACAGTGCCGCCCCAACACACCCATTTGTTAAATGTTGCACATACCTAATGGCTGACAACTCTGATTTGGGTGTCACATGTAATGACATTTTAAGCAAGACAAGTGCCTCAAAAACACATGAATATACAAAGAATAACATTTAATGTGTTCCCATGGATGCAGGGGCACAAGTATACAAGAAACATCTGTAGCAATAAAATTATTATTTTTATGACATAACTGAACTCCACATTAGGTTTTGTAATTTATGACATATTTTGAGCTTACAGTGGGGTATCTTAAGGAACACATTGTTCAAAATACTTAAAACAACATGATTAAATCATTCAGAGCAACAAACCCTGAATCACAAACAGAACAGAGCACTCTTGAGGGAGCTTTGCACTCTCCATTTGTTTCTTTGTGTTTTTCTATAAAGTGCACTCTGAATCACAAGAGGCCTACAAACAACAGCGAGCAGCGAGTGAGCAAGACAAATGTCATCATGTGCAAATTGAGTCACACTGCCCAAATGGAGCAGAGAGAAGTACATTCTTAGAAAGGTCATTCCCCAAAACAACAACACAGAGTGACTGGAATCAAGAGTTAGAATCAGCCAGTATCAAAAAGACATGATGTCCTCTGGGCTGCAGGAGGAAGGAGCGCCATAAGAGTTTTATAAGCACATGGAATGCTGAGGACACAAAAAGTGAATCCCTGGAAGAACCAACAATGTTATGCAACTTCATGAGGGGTAGAGACATCCTCTTAATAATGCATTGCTACCTTTAACACCAGAATCACATTCGTAAAAGATGCAGTTTACAAAGAAAGCGCCACAGGCTCTCCAGAGAACCAAATTTAATCTAGGAAGGTCATTGAAATACAAAACGATCTTGAGCTATATTCCTTCTCTCCAAGTCTCGCCGCTTTCGCACATATTTCTATGCAAAACTTGACACATAGCTTTATACAGTGTGCAACAGTCTGGTTCTGGAAGTTTTTTTTTTTTTAAGCTGTCCCCCATTATTAAAAGAAAAACACTATTTTTATCCAAGAATATAGTGATATTTAATTTTCTCCACAGGCAAATTTATTTTTTACGATAAATTATAAACCTTTAAAGGAATATTCCAGGTTTAATACAAGTTCAGTTCAATCGACAGCATTTGTAGCATTATGTTAATTACCACAAAGATACATTTTGACTCATTAGTCCTATTCTTAAAAAAAAAAAAAAGTAAGGCATTTACTGTACAATTGAAGTAAATGAGGCCAATTTTTGGAGAGTTCAAAGGCAGAAATGTGAAGCTTATAATTTTATAAAATCACTTGATTTTCTGTTAAAACTCATGCATTAAGCGGTTTAGTTGTTGAAATCAGAATTTTTACAGTCATTTTTGGGGTTTTAGGGTTTGTTGACATTATATCATCATGGCAACGAAGTTGTAAAATTTTAAAACTTTGCACAGAAAAGGTTAAGAAGCGATTTTATCACTACAATCATGTTAACACACATATAGTTTATGTATTGTGGCTATACTTTTTGAATAGTGAGTATTTTAACATTTTGTATTGGAGCAATTAACTTCAATTGTAAATGCCTCACTGGAACCGAGATTTTTGCTTATTTCAAAGAAAAGGAGGGGCAAGTCAAAATACATTTTTGTGTAATCAATGTTATGCCACAAATGCTGTCAATTAAGCCTAATTTGTATTGAACCCGGAATATTCCTTTAAAGACAGACCTACTGTGAGCTCTGAGGCTGTTAATCAATGGTATATGCTTCTGCTGAAGCCATCAGTCCACGTTACTTCAACTTTGCTTTTTTTAAAAATCATGTTTCGTAGAAGAATTTCCAAAGAACTACTAGAGTACCAATGATCCTGAAGAGAAACGATCCATTTAAAGAATTGCAGCAAGCAAATCGCAGCAAAAGAGCTCTGAAGCGACCGCCCACTCCCGTGACACACTTCGAATGACACAATCAAGTCGACTACTTATATTTTTGTATATACATTATCTTAATATATTGCAATTAAATTAATATGTATTGTTTCTATACTTAGTCCACACCTTTAAAGAAATAGTTTTAAATTTTTCCATAGTTTTTAATTTGATTGCGTCATTAGCATGGATTGTAGTTCATTCCCCAATTAAAGACAGTCTTTTTGTGTGATTTTCAAATAATTTTTTGGTTCAAATCGAAGTTTGTAATTTTGCGATTCACTTAGAAACTGGTTGGTTTGGTTCATGGCTTACAACTCTTTATGAAGGATTTTATGAAATCCCCATGGAGAAACACTTCAGTAAACAAACGGCTGAAAAATTAGACAGGATCCGTTTCGCTCTCTTACACAAAATATATGTTGCGAATGACTGTGATTGTGTCACTTTACACAGTATTCCGCTGTTGCCAAAAAAGATCTCAACTTGTTAAGGACACAATGTATAAAAAAGTGAACAACAAGAGACACAAACATAAACACCAAACATCTCTATTAATCTAGTCTGATGTTAACCAGGACACTGACCACAGCAAATCCCTCTCAAATGTACCCCAAAACACCAGATATTGTATTACTAAGCATTAGTTCAGTGAAATCATATTCGGTATCTTCTGTTAACTCAGAAATCTTCATTCAGTCTTCATTTAATATCACCTGCATTCTTCTGAGCTCACAATGTGCTAAATGTGACATATATATATATATATATATATATATATATATATATATATATATATATATATATATATATAGGTGTTAATCAGATCCAGTATGAAATAGCAACACTGTTTTAAAATTTGTAAGACTGAGTCTTAGCAGCTCACAGCAAGGGCCTGTTCACACTGAGCACAAACATTTACCGTGACAAGATGTTGAAATGAAAATATGCAACCCCTATAGACAGTGCATGTCCATTCCATAGGCAATATACTGTAGATGGTGGCCTGGGATTGTGAGTACAGTGATTAAAAAAAACATCCATAATTATTGAACTGATCACAACTTTCAAAGCAAGAAAGCTTAAAACCTTATCTACATTATGCAAGTCTATATATAATTAATGAAGTAATGTATTTTTATCGCACCATGTGGCATCATGATCAAAGATCTTCGTTGGAATATACAGTAGACATCTTTTATGATTTGTCATTTTATTGCACTGCATATGCCAGCTCTTGTTCTGGAAGAGCAAGCCAAATAACAGTGAGAAATATATTTTAATCACTTTTAATTAGGGCTGGATAACTAGCTGTTTAACATGTAAAAAAAATAATTAATGCAATTAATGCAGTAACCGTATGAAGGTAAATTAGTGCCTAAAAAATGTGTATGTGCAGAGTAAGATTTTTAAATGTAGATTCTACATGGTCAATCCATTTTGCTGTTCATGACACCCTTTCTTTGCAGATGTGCAATGTTTTTTGGCCATATTTAGGCAAAAAAAACAAAAAAAAAAAAAAAAAACACTGTGCCAAAAGTGTAAGCGAGTGAAAAAAATACAAATAAAAAATAAATCAAACTGAGTCAAAAGAATCTTAAGCATCAGCATTAAAATATTGCAATTATTTTTTTATTTAATCCTTTACAAAATACTATGTAAGCATGCAATTTTATTTACACTTTCACAAATCTTACTCTACACATGCAAATCTTTTAGGCACTAATTTACCTTCATACTAGTGGTTACCCACCTCCATCACATGGTGCTCACTGAGTTTTACAGAGTGAGCATGAGAGTTCACATTTTTTTTTTCCTGCTGTCTTGTGCAACTGTTGACTCCACTTTCCAGTGTACAGGAAGTGAAATGTACACCTGTGAGGTGAAGGCACTTCCATCAGCGCTCGACCTACAGGTGTCTGCTAAGAGGCACCTATACGCCACTATGAATTCCAATAATAAAGCTTGATCCCCGACCTCTCTGGCAATCAAACCCGGGAACAGCAGCTGCTGGCATCACAAATCACAAATCCCAACATTATCATTCTCAACAGTATTCCTCCAAAGTGGTGAGAGGAAGACTGATATTTTAGGAATATATTAGTCGTGGAGAGAAATCAAAACATTGGAGCATAGCCGCAACATTTCATTCAAACACATGTCTATAACTCAAACTTAAATGACAAAACAGTGTTAGTCTGGTGAGAGAATCTTGATGATCTTATACTGAACCTTATTTTTGTCTTGTTGTTCAAAACTTCAATTAAAACTTCTTGTCATGTTCACTTATTGATATATACTTTCCTACTTTATTAAGAACACTCGATTTTTACAGTTTTAAAGAAAACATGAGTGGTGCTAACACGTGCAAACGTCGGCACCATGATGACTGTTAGTTGTGAGTGGTTGCTAGGGCATTGCTATGCGGTTGTTAGTGCATTGCTATGTGGTTGCTGGGATGTTCTAGATGGTTGCTTACTAGCCCTAATCAAAAGAGGACATACATGAATGCTACAGTGTTGTGAAAGGTTGCCAGAGCATTGCTATGTAATTGCTGGGGGATTCTAGGAGGTTTCTTACTGGCCCTGGTCAAAATAGCAATGAAATGATGCTAGGGTATTCTGGGAGGTTGCTAGCCATGGTGAAAAAAAATACTCGGATGACAATTTAGTACAACTACAGATTCCACACCAATATATTCCTTCAAGTTAAGCTCAAGCGACATAATTTGTGGCATAATGTTGATTACCACAAAAGTTAATTTCATCTTCTCCCTCCTTTTCTTTAAAAAAATAAATAAAAATAAAATATTGGTTACAGTGAGGCAGTTACAATGGAAGTGAATGGGGACAATCCGTAAACATTAAAATACTGTTTCAAAAGTATAGCCACAAGACAAACACATTTTCGTGTTAATATGACCTTTTTGCTGTGTGAAGTTATATCCAATTTTACAACTTTGTTGCCATGATGACGTAATGCTGTAAAGCCCTAAAACGACCGCTAATAAAAAATAAAAAAAAAACTTTACAGCTCAAATACATGAGTTTTAAGAGAAGAATTAATGTAAGTGCTTTTATAAAATTGTGCGAATAAAGCCGTGTTTCCATCCAAGGGTGTTCAAAAGGATGAAACTGTCACTTCCGGAGAAACCGTAACCAATGTGAGGTTTTTTATTTTATTTATTTTTTATATAAAATACTGGCGGTTTAGTGCACGCAGACAAAACACTCTTTGTCTCATGTTTGGGAGCGGCAGCGCGTCACACTTCTGGGAGCGCTATATATGTGCGTTCATCAATCCTTATGACCATACCATACGGATCTATAAGATATTTTTCAAAAGTGTCAATAAACCTTCTCTTCCACAAAGTTGAAGTTAGTTTTCAACTTATTTTCTCTGCAAACTATTTGCAGGCTTTGGATTTTCAAGACACCGTTATTTCAGCATGACCAGAGCAATATTTCAGATGCGATGAATGGCCCGCTAGTTAGTCCAGTAATGAACGAGTTTTTCAGTCACATGACCTTTTTGATGGCCAATTCTTATTCCTAACAAATTCAATAGAGTTTATTTGGTAAATGTCTTTCAAATACAAAATGTATCCACCTCAAGCGAGCGTATACAATTTTATATGTGCATTTTGGAGATTTATTCACATCTTGGTGTTTCCATACAGCAGTTTTGAAAAAAAAAACCACTGATGGACACATAGCTATTGTAACTTTTTTTTTTTTTTTTTTTTTCATCCATATTGTCACTTAGAAAACCATATAACCATATGAGTGTCAGTCAGACAATATTGGTTACAATAAGTGCAAGTGCAGAACAATAAGTAAAGTCGAGTCGCTGGAAAAGGAGGGAAGTGGAAAAGGACAGGTCACTTCATTAAAAAAATAAGCTACAGGTTATGAACCTGAACATGAAAGTGGTAAATGGCTCTGTTGCAACTGTAGACCACTTCTGTTTCTTTTGAAAAACACAAACATTTTTACATACAGTGGATATCCATTATTCTGAGATATCAGACTTAAATCTGTCTATACGCTCGGAAGACATTAACATCTGTTTAGGTTAATATTGTGTCAAGACAAACATTTTGACCAAAAAGCGCATTTGACCATTCACTGTATGTATGTATGTGTATATATATATATATATATATATATATATATATATATATACACACACACACACACACACACTGATCAGCCACAACATTAAAACCACCTGCCTAATATTGTGTAGGTGCCGCCAAAATAGTGCCAACCCACATCTCAGAATAGCATTTTGAGATGATATTCTTCTTACCACAATTGTACAGAGTGGTTATCTGAGTTACCGTGGACTTTGTCGGTTCAAACCAGTCTGGCCATTCTCTGTTGACCTCTCTCATCAACAAGGCATTTCCATTCACAGAACTGCCGCTCACTGGATGTTTTTTTGTTCTTGGCACCATTCAGAGTAAATTCTAGACACTGTTGTGCGTGAAAATCCCAGGAGATCAGCAGTTACAGAAATACTAAAATCAGCCTGTCTGGCTCCATCTTGTTAATGATTATATTTGAATTCTTGTTTTATGTAATACATCCCATGATTAATTGCAATTTATCACAGAAAATTGTGTGATTATTTATTTACTATTTGTTTATCAACTCACAGGTCCTCTGCATGCCACCAAAACAGTGCTGACCCACCGAGAGCATGGATTCTACAAGACCCCTGAAGGTGTCCTGTGGTATCTGGCACCAAGACATTAGCAGCAGATCCATCAAGTCCTGTAAGTTGCGAGGTGGAGCCGCCGTGGATCGAACTTGTTGGTCCAGCACATCCCACAGATGCTCAATCAGATAGAGATCTGGGGAATTTGGAGGTAAGGTCAACACCTTGAACACTTCATCATGTTCCTCAAACAATTCTCGAACAATGTGTGCAATGTGGCAGGGCACATTATCCTGCTGAAAGAGGCCACTGCCATCAGGGAATACCATTGCCATGAAGGGGTGTAACTGGTCTGCAACGATGTTTAGGTAGGTGGCATACAGTATGTCAAATTGATGTCCACATGAATGGCCGGACCCAGGGTTTCCCGGCAGAACATTGCCCAGAGCATCACACTCCCTCCACCGATTTGTCGTCTTTTCACAGTGCATCCCGGTACATCACTTCCCCATGTAAACGGCGCACACGTACACGGCCGTCCATGTGATGTAAAAGAAAACGGGATTCATCAGACCAGACGACCTTCTTCCACTGCTCCAAGGTCAGTTCCGACGCTCACGTGCCCATTGTAAGCACTTTCGAAGGTGGACAGGGGTCATCATGGGCACTTTGACTGGTCTGCGGCTACACAGCCCCTTACGCAGCTGGGTGCGATAAACTGTGTGTTATGACACATTCCTCCCGTAACCATCATTAAAAGTTTCTGTGACTTGTGCCAGAGTAGACCTTCTGTCGTTTCGGACCAGATGGGATAGCCTTCGTTTCCCTCGTGCATCGATGAGCCTTGAGCGCCCAACACCCTGTCGCTGGTTTGTAGTTTGTCCCTCCTCGGACCACTGTCAGTAGGTACTCACCACTGGTGACCAGGAGCACCCCACAAGCCTTGCCGTTTCAGAGATACTCTGACCCAGTCATCTGGCCATAACAATTTGGCCCTTGTCAAAGTCCTGCCCATTTCTCCTGCATTCAACACATTGACTACGAGAACTGATTGTTTGCTTATCATCTAATCTACCCAGACCTTGACATGTGGCCTTGCTAGGAGATGATCAATGTTATTTGCTTCACCTATGAGTGGTCATAATGTTTTGGCTCATCAGTGTGTGTGTATATATATATATATATATATATATATATATATATATATATATATATATATATAGTGTCTGTTGCAACAAATTGAAGTATTCATGTAAAAAGGAAAAAGGTAAAAATTTTAAGTCTGATCGCTTAGAAAAGTAAAAGCACATCTCTACTCAACAAGTCACCTGATTTGATATATAATTCATGCCTAGTGTGCGAGTGAGTTATGTGCCGAAGTTTAATTATGGAAAGAGCAATAGTCATGGTGTTGCTTGCCTTAAACAGCACTAACTATACTAAGAGTTGGCAAGGCTGATCATTCAGATCAGGGACAAAGTCTCAAAACCTGAGACAAATGTCTGAGGTTTGACTTCCTGTGTGAAAGCACAGTCCACTGAACACCGTTTGGCAGATAAGTTGAAAACAGAGCCATTAATAAAACAAAACAAGAAAGAGAGAGAGGAGATTCATAATTCATGGCTTAATTTCGGCAGCCAATACACTGCTGATACATAGATGAAAACAGATACACACCAACATATGCACACACTAACTGCTGTTTGCATTGATGGTGAAAATAATATACAGTACTTTGCAAAAAGTTTTAGGCACTTGTGAAAAATATTGCATAGTGAGGATGTCTTCAAAAATAATGACATAAATAGTTTTCATTTATCACCTTTAAAACAGCACGATTCTCCTAGGTACACCTGGACACAGTTTTACTTGGTTGTTGGCAGATAGGATGTACCAAGCTTCTTGGAGAATTTGCCACAGTTCTTCTATCTATTTCAGCTGTCTCAATTACTTCTGTCACTTTATGTAATCTCAGACTGACTCGATGTTCAGTCAGGGGCTTTGTGGGGGCCATGAAATCTGTTGCAGGGCTCCCTGTTCTTCTGTTCTAATCTTTTCTATTAGCAAAAGTAATGTTTGAGAGTCTAACATTTATATTTCCTATTGACACACTAAAGCTGAAGATATAAATAACAATCTTAAGACAAATGCTTTTGTGAAACATCTTATGTGCCTAAAACTTTTGCACAGTACTGTGTGTATATATATATATATATATATATATATATATATATATATATAAAATCCACAACACATTCCAGCCCAGTTCTGACTGCTGTTTCTAAGCGACAGTGGCATGCATGTTAAAGGACAGAAGTGTGATAAGGAGAGAGTGAAAAGTAAGCAACAATGTTTCCTCTAATCAGCACATGTAAGCAGCCACACACTTCAGTTGATCCCGCACACAGCGAAAAAAAAAAAGAAAAAATTCTCCACAGAAGGACAGCTCAAAAGTAGGTGGGAAAGAAGTTGAATGAAGTGAATGGACAGTGATTTAAATGGAGTCCATTCGTATGTCCATTGGCATGAAATTTACAACACATTTTACTGCTATAATATGACATACTTCCTAATCGTGAAAAGCAGGTTACTTAAATTGCTAAATAAAACAAGTGAGCATTTTTTTTTTTTTTTTTTTTTTAAAGAACTACCATTGTGCCACATTAAGTCAACATATTTGTATTATGCACTACCAGTAAAAAGTTTGGACACACTTAACCGAAACTGCTTCTCATGTTCTTAAAACCTTTTTGATCTAAAGGCTTATGCTAAAATGCTTGAAATTAGTTTTGCAGGCAAATATTAATTGTGCCTACATATGCATTTCTTTTAAAATATAATACTTTATCAATATATTATTATTAAAGGGTGACTACTTTGAAGATGCTAAAATATAACATAGTTTTGATTTATTTTGGATTTTGTTTAGTCACAACATAATTCCCAAAGTTCCATTTATGTTATTCCATAGTTTTGATGACTTCACTATTATTCTAAAATGTAAAAATAAAAATAATAATATATATATATATATATATATATATATATATATATATATATATATATATATATATATAAAATAATGAATGAGTGTTTCAAAACTTTTGACCGGTAGTGTATATATATATATTTGTTTCTTTTTTTTTTTATACAATTTCCTTGTAAAGAATTTAGGACAACACATGAGCGGTTTCTGCTCCAATAGAAATTTAGATTGATCTGTGTTAATCAAATTGACAGCATGAAGCTGTTCATACTTACTTATTTTGCATCATGTTCATAATGACCCAGTCAGCAGGATAGACATTCTTCCCGATAAGATCCTTAAACATGATAAACGTCTCCATGAGGAAATCCTAAAAGAGAACAGCAGCATTTCAGATGCACAATGCAATCTAACATCCATTTAATACATTTTCAACCTGAAAATAACTTTAATATGAATAAACCCTCCAATCTCTCCAAGGGTCAAAATTTCATAATTACAAATCCTGATTTAGTTTTTAAACACAAACAGTGGGTATGCTCTTTGGTTTAATGTAGCTTTTAACTGCCCCATTCTTTATAAAAAAAATAAATACAAAAAAACTGCATTACATTACAGTACAGATTCACAAACCAATCATTGCAGAAATGTGTCACTAAAACTGTAGTTATTTTTAATAGTAAAATAAATTATTCGGAAATTATAGATTCTAAAAGCTTCTTTTAATATTTGACGCAAAGCGGACCCGTTTAGTTGTTTTAATCTCAAAACATTACCTATGCATTTACGCGCTCAGTGAGTCATGATGCGGGTCTCATCAACGCTTTGTCCGCAAATGGTTTGGCATCCCATTCAGCACACAACTGAATAAAACAGACTGCATGACTATGATAAATGATTACTGCCAGAGTAACATCCGCATATAGGTGTGAGGGACTTCTGTGAGGGAGTTTTACTAATTTTACACAGATAAAAAAACATATTCCTCTCTCGCTTGCTTTTGCTCTCGTGTCATTGATTACCCCTCTGTGTGCGAATGATGCGAAGATCTATTTGGATTTTAATAAATCCATAACTGAAAAGGTTTGCTCGCAGACTTAGTAGCACTAAACAGCATACGGAGCCTCATGAACGGACATGGAGTGGCTGTATCACACATTTCGTTTTTTTTTTTTTAGAAGAGAGATGGAGCTCACTCGTATGCATGGTTGCCAGATTACACAAATTCAGTATAACATTAGGCAGAATATTTATAATTTGTGCAAGTATAAATCTCTTATTGGGGGGGGCGGTCACATCTATTATCTGGCAACCCTGAGCATATTAAATGCATGTGGAGGCGCGTTAGGTCCCAGATATCTAATAATAAATAAATAAAAACATTTAGGATACATTTGCCCTGGTCTGCAATTGAGGGTGCTCTAACGTTGATTTGAGGGTGCTTAGCATTCAAGCACCCTCAAACACTCCCGTAGAGCCAGGCCTGATCAGGGATCTTGTTAAAAAAATAAACTAAAAGATGTTCATTTCTAATAAAGGGATATTTCGTTAAGAAAAGCAGAGTGGCTATATTCTAAAGTCTTATGGGGATTTAGGAATAAACAAATATCTATACTTCTTGCACAAAATCAAAAATCCACTACGTTTTAGCAGGTTTAATATTTTTCATTGTCCACTGACTGAGCACACTTCAGTCAATGAAGTGCCTTTAAACGCATTTGAAGGGTCTTTAGTGACCTGGGATCACATTACACACTCTGTACCTCAACCATTTTTTGGAGTTGTGCCCACAACTCTTTAGTATTTCTCAACCTCTCTCATATAAATAGTAAAAAAAAAATAAATAAATAATAATAAAAAAAAATTATATATATATATATATATATATATATCCTTTTTTGTACTTGTAGATTTGAAATAATCATGAACATTTATAAAAACAATTATATGTTCATGATTATTTCCAGTTCTTTTTAAGTTTACTATCACAGAATATCTATTTATTTGTTTATTACAAGAGAAATTAGTACTATATTCATACAAATAAATACTATACCACATTGATTTTCTGTGCAACAATATATTAACAACAATTGTGATTAATGAGTAATCCACTATGCATGTACACACATATTATACATGTTATTTCTTACTCAAGGTGGCGCTGTTGTTTCAGTGATTGACTTGATTTACATTTGATATTGCTATTTGATTAAGAAACAACATGGAAGTAAACTATAACAAGTTTAACACATGGACAGTATGATATGACTATTGTCATTTGCATGTACTATTGAAATGATGTTGAAGTTTTGCATCTACATAGACTCAATAAGTGCCTGAGAAAATACACGTGTAGCTTATGTGTAGATTATTAACTAGTTATGTGTAGCTATGTTGCTATCTGGGCATTTTGTGTATCCATTTGTAATAGATAAAAGTGCCAGTCAATAAAGACCGGAATATGTAAGTGTGTTTGGTGAAATTCCCATGCACTTAAGGGTCTGGAAAAGCTTTGTTTGTGCTACGTGCAGTCAGTGACCCTGGGTTTCTCATGAAGTTCTAGTTAACACAGAGGGTCAAACTCACCACCACATCCGAGCGCATCTTCCCAAATGTGTTAATGAGGTGTGTGTAGTGATAGTCATCCATTTGCCTCAGAGTGGCCGTCATGCACGCTACAAAACTGCCCTGCAAACAGAAAAAGAGACATTTCATGAGTACAAGTAGAGCACCTACAGTACCTATCAATCCTACATTGACAGACAATGACTGACAGGACCAAAGAGCTGCTATTAAAGTGCCACGGAATGAAAAAGAGTTACCCTTCGAAGGGAATCATACAGAGATGCACAGTAAGAGCCAACAGCAAAACTTTACCTTACGAAGAAACTAAATGAGGCAGAACAAATAAAGAAAAAAATAAAAATACAAAATTCACGTAATTATTAAAGCTAAAGAGTTTAATTTCTGTTCTAACAGCATCACCAAATAGAAAAAATTCAAATTAAAAAATAAATGCTAAATTGATTGTTTTCAAACAGGTTTCTTGATCACTCCCGCCATCTTCCATTGGTCAAACAAAGAGATAGTACCACCCCAAACTCATGCCATTGGTTAAATAGCTTACTTCTAGTTGTCTCTGCATGTAAAGCTATGATACGAGAACATATTTTAGCAGATAAAATTACACACTTCACTTCATTTTTGACAGTAATATGGAGAACAGTGAGTGTTTGATATCAATATTTCACCAATCTGTCTACAGGGTGTGAAATAAAAAGTGGGGATCAAATGATAAATCCACTTTACAACATACTGGAATCAGGCTGATATTACATGCAATTAACTAGAATGTAGTTGCTTAGAAATAAAACAGAGGCATATCAGAGAATGTCACATTTAGGGGCCGACGAATCTTACTTGGCCATGTAGGTAATATGAAAATAATGAGGGTAAAGTGAGAATAAGTGTAATGTTTGCAGAACATGACAGTAATCAGGCAAAGCTGATCATGTAACTGTTATTGTTGAGAACATGTTTGAAAATGTTATACTAAACTTGAAGCCTGATTCCTATTTAAAGGCCAACACATTTGTTTTATTTTGCATTGTAATATTCTTGACATTTAAGCACCCCATTTGCTGATGCAAGTAAAAGGGTATAGTAAATGGTCAATTTAAATGACAAAATGTGGCAGTCCTATCACTTTAAAAGCTATGTCATTCATCTTTGCGATTGTCTTATTTTGCAGCCATCTAAAAGACAGAAGGAAATTTCCAGAAGATTCCACATGAACAAACATTGCTAATAGCAACCAGCCTAAAGTGTGACAGGGCTATTCCGTGCTCTCACATTCGGCTTGATTTTCATTTGCAAGTCTCTCCTGCAGCTGTAATTAGGTCTGGCCCACATAACTCAGCAGAAGCGCAACACATCGATGTTCAAAACAAGATTTCCCTCTTTCTCTATCAGTCTCACCTCACTGAGAAAATACTGAACATTATGTTCTTCTAAAATGATCAGCCTGTACAATGCAAGAGGTAAAACTCTGTTCTTCTGTCAAATATTAAAGTATCTTAGCACTGATGTGCCATGTGATATTTAAATGTACACATTTGAGTGGAAACAACACAAACTGTGTCGGCTGATGTTACAGTTATTTCAGAGGCTTTATTCTTTAGTGTCAGTGGCAAACACAGTTTGTGTCACAGTAAACACAGAGTGAGAGCTTAACGTTCTTTAGTTCTACTAATGCAGGTCAATAGACAATATTTATATTTACACAGCATCCTATCACAAGCTTTGTGTTTGAACAGGACTCATAATGGCACAACACTGAGTCTAAAAACGTGAAATGCATCATGCTGACAACACACATACACACACACACGCATGCACACGCACACAAACACACAACTATTAATATAGTGAGGTCAAGAGATATGTCCAATTTAGTTAATTATTAAACAAAATAATTATATTTTCTCAGAAAAAAAAATAAATAAACAAAAAATAAACACATTAGCAAACAGGTGCAGGTATAAAAAAAAAAAAAAAAAAAAAAAAAAAAAAAATGACATAGGTCAGCCCTCACTGCATTAATATTTAAGGAGAGAATGGGCTTGATGACATGACCATCTTTGTTCTCATTTGGATGATGGACAGATCTGAGCCAGAAACTACAGTGAGGGCAGGCAGGAGCACAAGGGTGAAAAGGCTAACTGTATTTGGAGGAAACACAGAGCCAGGAGACGTTTCCTCCACACACAGCCAAAACAGAATTAAACTGAGTCAACAATGGCTTCCAATAAGTCTTAACCTGCAGCAATTCATGGTTGAAATGACTGACACACAGGTATCTGTGCCTCCCGATGTGTGATCATGAGGCAAAAGAAATTATAATTAACTGTTGCTTTTCTTCAGCCTTTATATTCATGCCATTATTTGTTATGAAGG
Organism: Myxocyprinus asiaticus; assembly: GCF_019703515.2. Classification (NCBI taxonomy): domain Eukaryota; kingdom Metazoa; phylum Chordata; class Actinopteri; order Cypriniformes; family Catostomidae; genus Myxocyprinus; species Myxocyprinus asiaticus. The sequence continues at coordinate 40,802,863 of NC_059375.1, forward strand.
ATGCTGCACAGCTCTTGTTATCCAGCAGAATTACACATGATTTAGTTTCTCGGTGGCACGGCAGAAATCTTTACCTCACCTGATGGGCAGTTAAGACATTATTTGTGGCTTACCAAAGTGTGAAAGCTACAGAACTACAAAAGCAGACTCCGATGTCTTGATGCTAGAGAAAACATTTCAATCAAATCAGTTTGTCTAATCTCACCCTGAAATGAAGGAAGATGCTTGGATGAAAAAAGGATAAAAGGAAGAATAAATCAATTTACTGATGGAAAAAGGAAGGAAGGGTGGGAGAGGAGGAGGAAGGTAAGAAAAGTTTGGTGGAAGGAAGGGCTGAAAAGTAAATGGACAGGTATAGGTAGAAAAATGGAAAGCACGAAGGAAGGATGGAAGGGATGAAAGAAAAAAAGTCTGGTGGGAGAAAGGGAGGAAGAATGATGGAAGAAATGAAATACCTATTTGAATAGAAAAGGAAAGGGAGAGCAGAGGAGAAAGGAAAAGGAAAAAAGGAAGGAAAAGGGAAGAAAGAGGGAAGGAGAGGGGAAAGCAAAAGACAGATGAGAGGAAAACAGATTATAAGCCTCCTCACTTCCTCTGTCCTGTCTGTTCTCAGCAGATGGGATTCTGCAGCCAGTGCTTTAAGGAGAATTCACTCATAACAAACAGCTCAATGCTCACATTTCAGCTGAGAGAGACAAAGGGAACATCATCTCAGGTTCATCTATCCTCTTCATCTGTATTGGGCTCCCTAGCCCGTTGCTATGGAAACAGTTTTCTTAAGGAGGTCGATCAAATAAAAGTCAGACAGAAAGAATGAGATCTTGCTAAATAGTTCCCCCTGACTTCAGTAAGAAGGATTTCGGTGTGTTCCACATGACCACAGATAACACTATAGCACTTGACTCAATCTCTACAAAGTCTGGAGTACTCCCTACTTCCATAATGAGTAACAAACAAACTAAATACCAGGGTTTCCATCTAAAGATATTTAAAGACCACAACATCAACCAGGGATGCATAATTCAAAAATCCACAAGAAATAGTGAACCGTAAGGGTAATTTTGGCATAGTATATTCAAAGTAACATGATTTGGTATGCCTAAACCTAATTCCACTAACATGCAGTACAATGTAACTTTGAGAGGAGAGGAAGAGAGACAAGGAAAAGAAAAAAGGAAAGCCAAGGAAAGGAATAGGGAGAGAAGAGGGCAAAGGTAAAGGAAGAAGGAAGGAAAGGGAGGAAAGAAGAGAGAATATGAGAAGGGATGAGAAGAGAAGAGCAATGAAAAGACAGAGGAGAGGGAAATAAAACAGAGGAGAAGAGGAAAGGTGAAAAGAACATGAAAGCAGAAAAAAAAAACACAAAGCAGACACAAAGCAGAAAAAAAGGAAAGGAAAGGAAAATTAAATGAAAGGAAATGAGGGAAGCAGAGGAAAATAAAAAAGAACAGAAGGGAATAGAAGGAATAGGGAGGAGAAAGGAAAAGGACATGATGGATGGACGGACGGAAGGAAAGAAAGGTAAAGGAAATTAAATGAAAAGGGAAAGGAGAGGAAAGCAGGGGAAATGAAAAAAGAGAATATAAGGGAAAAGAAGGAACAGGAAAGGCAAAGGAAAAGGGAGGAGGCAGGAAAGAGGAAATTAAAAACAGAGGAAAAATAAACTGAAAGACAAGGGGAAGGGACGGGACGGGACGGGGAACAGGACAAGGACAAGATAACAAAAGGAATGGCATGAAAATAAAAGGAAAAGGGAAAGGATAAAAAATGGAAAACAAAGGAAATGAAAGGAAAATTGAAATGATAGGAAAGCAGAGGAAAGGGAAAATAAAAAGAATAAAAGGAAATAAGGAAGAGGAACAGTAAATGAAAAGAAAAAAGGACAGTAGAGTAAAAGAGAAGGAACAAGAGAATAAGAGAAAGTGTACATCATTCACATCTAAATGGTTTAGTACTCTGGCTTCAGGTGGACTCAGTTTTATTACCATGGTGAAGCATGTTCTTTTACAGCTAAATCACACTCATTGAATAATAGCTCTGTCAGTTACAAATAGAAAAGACAGAATCCTATGAGCTCAGCAGAAGAGAGGAGACTCATGAAGAGAAACCAGACTGCAAACATCTGAGAGGAACATCTGGAGCTGAAGCATCTGTATGACAATCAGAATCCACAGCAAACATCAAGAAAACAGCAGGGAAATCCTTTACAAGAGAAATACAAACAAGACAGAGCTGCAACAATAACATTAAACTTAATGGGGACATATCAGAGGAAAGTATTAGAGTAGACTACAGTTTACATTTAGCTGCAATATTCAGTAAACACCAAAAAGGACCAGAGATGAGAAGAACTTTGTGAATGACAGGTGTACCAATCTATAGATATCTAGAGAGCTTTCTGCAGAGTTCTGCGCACATCAACACAGATAATGTAGAGAAAATATAATATAAAGCCTGTAGGTGGTGACATGTTTGAGTTTTGCAAGATTGTGAAACTGTGAGTGTTTTAGATGTCTGAGTGAGTGTTTGTGTGTGTGTGTGTGTGTGTGTGTGTGTGTGTGTGTGTCCAGGAGATTGAAAGTTATTTGTTCTGTGCTGTTGGAGGAAGTTGAGATTCACATCCATTGATTTACAGTCACGATGGTGGACAAGAGCTTTGGAACAAGGACTGACAAGACCCAAGGGTTACACGAAACCAGCTTGAAGGTTGAAAGTAAAATTCTCCCTCAGATCTGTCTCTCTCTACAATATAAGCACCTGTACGCACAAACAAGAGCAGAAGAATGACAGAACTGTGAAACAGGACACAACTATCTCTAATGCTGATTCAACAAAATACACGCAAAAGACCCACGAGACAAATACACTCAGTGACGTACCCATAGCACTCTTAAAAAATAAAAGGTTTGGTTGAACAGAGAGCACTTTTCTTGATTTTTTGGCTGTATATGGTTATTTGGTTTGCGACATGGTTTGTTGTAGATTAAAAAGTTCTGGATGATTCATTATAGGTTGTTTAGATCAGTGTATTAGTTTCTAGGTTCTTTAAAACACAAGAACAGAGATGGTTTTCTGAAGAACTAGAAAAAAAAAAAAAAAAAAAGGTCTTCCGATATTAAAAGGTGGCCACAAAGCTTTCTCTCTCACACACAGACTTGCAAGGCCTTGTGGTGGTTTGGCTTTAGCAGCAGCAAGGACAATGAAATCAATATGTGCTGAATCAAATTATTTTCCTCCTAGTGGCCATTCTGAGGGCAAAATCTTGAGTAACTAAGCAAACACAGAATGTTCCCCTAATATTAGCATATGGTTCCCATTTAGTTATTTTTTGGGAAACATTCTTAACATTCTGGGAATGTTTTCTTCAGGTTTATTTAACCTAATAAGAACTTACATAGACTGTTCTCTAACGGTTATTTTTAGGTTTTATTTTATAAGCATAAAATAATGTTCCCAGAACATTGCAAGTAGGTTTTTTATTTATACTTTAATATAACAACTTAAACAGAACGTTCTCTAATGGTTATTTTTAGGCTTTATTTTATAGCAATAAACTATTGTTGCCAGAATGTTGCAGGGAGGTTTTCGTGACAACCTAATAATAACTTAAACAGAATGTTTTCTAATTGTTATTTTTAGATGTTATTTTAAAACATTAATCTTCCCAGAACGTTGCAGGGAGGTTTTCGATATAACAATAATAATTTAAACAATGTTCTCTATTGGTTATTTTTAGGTTTTATTTGTCATTCACATTTTTTATTATCATATATTTAGTTATTTTTCATAAACGTGGCAGAGACAAAAATGACTGACATTATTGCAGAACAGCATTTAATTAAATGTAGAAATTAAGATCACAGCTGTGTCTGATATGCACATGCATTTGATGTGGTGCTATCAAAACATTGCTCTATTAGTTTGAGCGACCCATCCAGCCCAACACAAGAACATTGACTCAACCAATGCCATGAGATTGGGGAGAGATTATCTCTTTGTCTGACTAATTGGAGATGGAGGAAAGATCTGTTTGAAAAAAATCATCATTTTAGCATTTTTGTTTGGTGGTGCTAAATGCGCAGAAAATACACACTTCACTTTTAAATTCTTTAGGTTTTTTCTTTTCTTTTTTATTTATCATTATTTATTCAGGAAGTTTTCCTGTGTGTGTGTGTGTGTGTGTGTAATTCAAGTAGAAGATATTTGCAGCAGTGGAGTATGTAAATCAGTAGGTCACCATATGACAAAGCCGGATTTTCCTTGCACTTCCACCTCTCTCTCTCTCTCTCTCTCTCTCTCTCTCAGCTTTGCTGTCGTCCAACCCACCTCCTCTCTTTCAGTCTCTCTCTCTAGTCTCTCAGTTCTCTGAACTGCTGGTTCAGGATGGATGTCTAGTGTGCACTCATGCCATCGCCGTGTGTCGGACCCCACTGCATCGTTGTGGCTGCGTGTGCGTGAGTGTGTGTGTATATGAGTGTGTGCGTGAGAGTTGCGGGGGTGCGCCTGTTAGAGACGCAAACGTGTGTTTGTGTAAGTGTGTATGTTTGGGACAGATCTCCATGGAATTTCTCTCACTGGATGTTTAACGTTCACGGGAGGATTGATTAACGATACGTCTGGAGAAACTTCCAGCATGGCAGACTCTCTCCCCGGGAGGATATCGCTTCTCGTGCCATGACAGACCCCCGGCACACTGAGAGGGACGACATGTGCTGGTCATCTCTCCCTCCTCACCATCATCACCATCTTCATCACTGATCCGTTTCTGGAGGTGAGTCTCCAACAGTTTTCTTCCTCTACATTTTGGGTTCTGACATTCACTCGGGTCTGGACTCATCACCCTTAACCTGTCAGGTTTCTCTCCTCTCCTTTCGATTTACAGTACCTTAAGCTGTTTCCAGTGTCAGAAATTAACTTTTCTAATAAGAAGCAATATTTGCCCCCTGGATTTGATTTTCAGGGGCATTTTTATTTATTTATTTATTTATTTTTTTCATGAGGGCATTTGTATTCTAGTCATATAAAAACAAATGTCAAATATTTTGTTTTATGCAATGCATATATAAATACCTAGAATAAAATATGAAGAAATGTATCAATGTTACAAATAAAACACAGAAAAACTCTATTTTTTTTTTTTACGTTCAGTGGCCTTTTTTGCCCTGAGTCCCTGTTCATTTCTGACCCAGGTTTTTTCTGACAGCAAATTTGCAATCTCAAAGCCTAGAAACTGCACTAATTCATGATATACTGTATAAAAGCAAAGCTTCTAGAACACAAAAAAGTTGATTTGAGAAAGTGAGCAAAGCGCTAAATTCAAGATTCTTGTCACAACGCACATGGCAGAAAGATCCTGTGATAATTTACATTCATGCATTTGACAGGTCCTTGAAGAGTGCATTCAAGCTATGTGTGTTCTCTGGGAACTGAACCTATGACACTGGCGTTACTAGTTCTATATTTTACCAGACGAGCTGCATGAGATTTCATCCTACCATCGAAAAGCTTCATTTAGTATTATAATAATCTTTTTTATTTCCACCCACGCAGACAGAGAGAGAGAGAGAGAGAGAGAGAGAGAGACAGAGAGAGGGAGAGAGAGACTGTAAAACAGAAGAGTTGAGTGTTGATGGTGGATTTATAAAGTGTTTTCAGGCTGTAGGCTATCAGAGATAAATCGGGGACAGGATTAAAGGGATAGTTCATCAAGATATGAAAATACTGTCATCATTTTCTCACCCCCATGTTGTTAAAAAAAAAAGCAAGAGGTTTGCAGAATTGTTGATACTGCTCTCTTCCATTTAATGAAAGTGAATGGTGACTGTTGTTGTCGGGCTCTAAAAAAGCACCATGAAAGTATCATACAAGAGTCCCATTAAACTTAAGCACTGTATTACAAATATTTCAAAGCCATACGGTAGCTTTGTGTGAGGAACAGAAATTTTAATTGTTGTATCATCTGCCAAAATCGTATTTGTCTATATTTTAAAAAATGGCACGTCAGTTGCAGGTTTGACGACAACGATGCCAAGTGTCTTTGATATTTTGCATCTTTCAGAACTGATTGTGTCACGCCAAGTTTGAATATACATAAGTGCAAATGAGGTTTGAAAGTTACAACAGAGGGGAATGTTTTCAACTAGTTATGACTTAAAAATTGGTCTGTACCTCATGCAAAGCTGTCATATGTCTTCAGAGAAATTGGAATGTAGTTCACGAGCTATATGGACTACATTAATGGTGCTTCCTGGAGCTCCACAGCCCCTAGCTTGCGCCCCCTATCATTATATGGAAAAGTGCAGCCTGAACAGTCTTTAAAACTTCTGCTTTTGTGTTCCACAGAGGAAAAAAACTAAACTAAAAGTAATATGGATTTGGAACAACAAAGTAGTAAAGGAAACGATGACATAATTTTCATTTTTTGGGAGTTGGAGCGTGTGTGTTGCTCAACTGCCGTGATGAAAGACCCTTAACGAGTGTAATGGAGATAATTCAGTCTGATAGAACTCCGGGCAGAAATCTACCACCACACACATACAAACACACACACACACACTCACACACATCAAACACTCTCTAATACACACAACACACACTGAAAACACACTTCACTTTGATACGGAGCATGTTCTAATGCAGAAATATACATTAGGAAAGAGTGCCTGTGAGAATACGTGTGTGAAGAGAGAGAGAGAGAGAGAGAGAGAGCGTGTGACAAAAAAGTTGTGGACTTTATCTGAGGGATCACGACTGTCCTTCAATTGGCTCTCTGCAATCACGTCACCTCCATCTGAATCACTCCCAACCTCAATTTACACACTATCCAGATACCATCATATATATATATTATATATACACATACATACATACATACATACATACATACACACACACACACACACACACATGTGATTTAAAATATTTACATACAATGTAATATATATAAATATATATATATTAACAGACAACGCAAACTTTAATGAGAAATAACTTAAAACGAATGTAAACACACACACAGATAGACACATATGTAACATGGCCGCATGCGTCTCTCTCTCTCTCCCCCAAACCGGCGTCTCCGGCTGCTCTTTATCTCGCTCTCCCGCTGATCAGCTGATTCAGCGCCGGCCGTGGTCCATCACAGCCCCACCACGCCCTCCTCCTTGTCACAGGGACTTTTTCGTCCAAAATATGGGATGTATCAGCTAATACAGGACAATTACAACCCCATCAACATCACAAATTTGCTTAGTGACCAACAAATAGTGCATAATCTTAAATATTTTGGAAAATTATTGATAAAATAGTACTGAAAGTATTGAATATGGTTGAATCTAATTACAAATAAACTATTTTACCCTGCATTCATTTTTATGCATATTAATGTATCAGATGGTTAGCTTAGGCTAATGCTTACATCAAACTCTATTGAAAGCTTTTGTGAGTTGAGTCTACTGTACAATTCACCTTAAGAGCACTATTTATGAGGCGTGCAAAGTTGCTGCCTGTGTAGAGTTTTAAACAAGTCACTTTTGAGGTTCTAAGGTCATTCTTTCACACCATTCTAATGTGGATAAGAGGCATTAAGGCTGGTTTATACTTCTGCATCAAACTCTATGCCATTGCTTCTACGTGGTGGTTTGCATTTATAGTTCTGCACTGGTGTGTCTGGATCATTCTGCGAGTACTACTACTACCACTATTACTAATACATGTGATATGTCAAGCTAATTGGCTCACACGGTGTAAGCTGATAGGTCCTTTTATATTTAATCGGGTAACCAAACAACTTGCATACTCTCTCTTTGCCTAATATTTAAATTTGCTCAGTTTGCAAGAAAGCAGGTTTCACTATGAGAGATTTCTCTGAAAATGCAATTTGCTCAGGTGGTGTCAGCTTGGTAAGGTCTGTTTTTGGCCATAACACATAGAAGTGTGTTTCTATCAAGGAATGCCATAGCCAAATCAGGCACTGGCACGCATCGCTATCTTAGGACATTAGTTTAAATAAATCCACAAATAGCTGTTCTAAGTCACTAGTTAAATAACGCCTGGGCTTTCCAGGTCCAGGTACATATTATGAATCAGGACACCAGCTGTTTAAGCCAACTGGCCAAGCAGGCCCAGACACATAGAGATTTAGTCCTTTAGGTTATGCAATTCAGCCAGGCAGGCCATGGAGCACCTGGCTAGCATACACTCTGTACACATGGCTCTTCGGAGCAGCAGCAGTACACAAGTCTTGGTGGTAGATCTGTTGGGGGTCTACCAGCAGTACATACTTAGTATCTCTGTTTATGTTCTATCAGTAGCAAGTCTCCTTACTTGCTCTGCAGCAGCAGCAGTGTAGCATATCTTGTCCACCAAGACCAATATCTTTTCAATATTTCATTCCCACATTTAAATGCTAAATCTTTCAGAGTTGTCATGACTGAAATAAACAAAATAATTTGTGGATTAAAAAGTATTTGGTGGCAGTGGTGGCTCAGCGGTCAGCGGTACTGATCAGAAGGTCAGGGGTTCAAGCCCCAGTAGTGCCAAGATGCCACTGTTGGGCCCTTGAGCAAGGCCCTTGACCCTATCTGCTCCAGGGGCGCCGTATCATGGCTGACCCTGCACTCTGACGCCAGCTTAGCTGGGATATGTGAAAAAAAATAATTTCACTGTATATGTGCAAATGTATAATGTGTGATAAATAAATACAATTAAAAAAAAAAAAAAAATTATCAAATTATTGTAGCATCAATGTATGTGAACATGTTGAGATTTAGGCAGGTGCACTTTATAATTAATATATGTTACCTATCATGCAGAGAGAAAAACATCAGGAATATACTGTATGCTTGATTTAAGTTGCTTGAATGATTAATAATACTTAAAAATTGTAAAAATGGCATACGGCAATTATACAAAATACAAGCATATTGTTTCACTCACAGACCAAGTATATAGAAAACAAAGCTGTGAAAGCACAGAGTTTTTCAGTTGAAGACAGATGTGGCTTGTCGCTTTTTCACTTGTAAGACTTCATGCAACATATACAGAAGTTTTTTACAGAGCTAATATTCCTGCTGATAATAAATAAATAACACAAAAAGATGGTTTGCTGATCTTAGCTGGTAAGCAAGCTTTTCTCCCTGCCTGACCAGTTAAAAAGTGTCCACAACTTCTAAAAACAAGCCAACAGACCAGCATGACCTATGAGGGATACCATCTAAGACCAGCAAACCAACTTAAATTTAAGCGTTTTATTTATGTATTTATTTTTTTGATGATGCATATTTAATCAGATTCCTGAGCCCCACAACAGCGCAAAGAACATCACCAAAAGAACAACCACAACTTACACAAGAATCCTGCTGAGAAACACGAGTGATCAGAGACATGAGATGTCAGTGAGTTATGAATGCACACCTTGTTCACACCATCCACGACTGCTTCCTGATCTCCATGCAGAAGTCTCTCTCTTTACGTGTCTTGCACACAAACACTACAGCTGTGCTGGCTGCAAGGTAGACAGATGTTGTCTTTCATGTGGTAATGAGTTTATTATGAGACTGTTCTTGTACTATACACATACAGAGAGAGAGAGAGACAGAAAGAGACAGGACAACATGCCTGGAATACTGAAAAAATCTAACACATTCACAAGTCCTTCACTGTCTACACAGCTCTGTGTATGCATGTCTGCAGACAGTAGAATAAAACAGACACTTCAGGTTTAGTTGAGACAAATTCTGCTGCTTTATGTTTCAGAGAGGCAGGTAACGGTGTCACGTTTCAATTTCCAAAGCCAGCAAGTCTTTAGATGGCAGCACTGAACCCCTAGTTACACGTAATATGATTTTTGAGTATCAGAATCAGTCTGGTCCATATTTTGGCCAAGAACCACCCACTAAGACTGGAAGAGATTGTTTGTCCTCATCTTTACATGATGTTAAGGGTGGACAATTTTGAAACAAACAAAACCCCAGTTACCCTAGTTCTTCCTCAAAAACACTTTTTGTAGCAGCCTGGAAACCAGTAAACATGACTTTGAAAATCGCATAAAGCCAGCCAATCAGATTGGAGATTGCCATTTTGAGAAATCTCTTGTCCCTTTTGTGCGCTATACGCATGAAATGGTCTGTGGGTGAGGTCAAAGCATTCTTAAGGCAAAAACATACTCTACGAATGTAAATGAACACAAATACATCAACAAAACAATATTTAATGTGTCACTGCGTTCCAAAATGTCAAATGCAAGTCTTTTTCAGGGCAAGTCAAGCAACACACGCTCTCTATGTCTTTCATTATACAGCTCTTCCCTTCACAGAGGATACTGACAATAAATCTCTTCTCCGATACAACCTTCTTCCTCTCATTCTCTCCGCCTGGTTTCTCTTTCTTTATGTCTTTCTGGTAAATGAGAGCTATATGGATAAATGAAATGCTGCACCCTGCTGTCTCAAGCCCCACTGAGAGCCAATCAATGCCATTAAAAGAGACAGAGAGATTGTGCCTGGTTAATACACTGCAGAACAGTTCAATATGATTCAACACTGACCTGACCTTCCCAGACAGCATCTCATGAGCATTGTAGTCTTAGAAAAACCTTAGAGGATCCTATTGCTAGAAAGTTCAAGCTCTTCACCTCCTGTATGAGAAGTTCCCCTGCATGCCAAGTGTTTGTAAAAGTGTGTTTGTGTAATGCTCCTGGGTGAGATGTTTTACTACTCAGCGTAGAGTCAGATACAGTTCCCTGTACAGCAGTGACTTCTTCAAAATATAGCAGGTCTAACAGAGCTGAATATTAAAGAGAAAAAGCTGCAGCAAAACCAGAGAATATATCTGTTTGGGGTTAACAGGGCAGTTCACTCACACACCCATTTGACAAGTGCTGAAATGACTGCATATTTTCAACATTACAAAGAGCATTCACAAAGGATTTGCTACATAACACTATGATTTTCATTACAAACAGTGACACATAATCACACAAAATAATGATTATATAATAATTTGTTGATTAAATGTCATCAAACTATGGTAAATACATTTTTGAAAGCCAAGTTTTAATGCACATGATCTACTGATATGTTAATCAATATAAAACGTTTTAGTGACTTATTACTGAATGTTATCTATCTGTCCGCCCATCCGTCCGTCCATCCACCTCTTTACATCCATCTATCCATCCATCTATCTGTCCGTCCTTCCATCCATCCATCCGTCCGACTACGTATCTGTCTATCTATATATCCATCCATCTAACTGTCCGTATCTCTATTCATCTGTCCATCCATCCATCTTTCCGTCCATCTGTCAGTCCATCATTAATCTATCTATTTATCCATATCTCTGTCCATCAGTCCATCTATCTGTCCATCTGTCCTACCACCTATCCATCCATCCCTCTATCATCCATCCATCCATCTGCTTGTATATCTATGTATCTATCTATCCATCCATCCATCCGTCTGCTTGTCTATCTGTCCATCTATCCATCTATCTGTCCTACCATCTATCCATCCATCTATCATCCATCCAGCCATCTGCTTGTATATCTATGTATCTGTCTATATATGTATATGTCTATCAAGCCATCCATCTGTCTGTCTGTCCATCTATCTATCTATCTATCTGTCCATCTGTCCATCTAGCCATCCACGGATCCAGATAGATCCATCTATCTATCTATCTATCCATCCATCTATCCATCTGTCCATCTATCTGTCCTACCATCTATCCATCCATCCCTCTATCATCCATCCACCCATCTGCTTGTATATCTATGTATCTGTCTATCAAGCCATCCATCTGTCTGTCTGTCCATCTATCTATCTATCTATCTGTCTGTCCGTCCATCTATTCATCCACGGATCCAGATAGATCCATCTATCTATCCATCTATCTGTCCATCAGTCCATCTATCTGTCCTACCATCTATCCATCCATCCCTCTATCATCCATCCACCCATCTGCTTGTATATCTATGTATCTGTCTATCAAGCCATCCATCTGTCTGTCTGTCCATCTATCTATCTATCTGTGTCCGTCCGTCCATCTATCCATCCACGGATCCAGATAGATCCATCTATCTATCCACCTATCTGTCCATCAGTCCATCTATCTGTCCTACCATCTATCCATCCATCCCTCTATCATCCATCCACCCATCTGCTTGTATATCTATATATCTGTCTATCAAGCCATCCATCTGTCTGTCTGTCCATCTATCTATCTATCTGTCTGTCCGTCCGTCCATCTATCCATCCACGGATCCAGATAGATCCATCTATCTATCCACCTATCTGTCCATCAGTCCATCTATCTGTCCTACCATCTGTCCATCCATCCCTCTATCATCCATCCACCCATCTGCTTGTATATCTATGTATCTGTCTATCAAGCCATCCATCTGTCTGTCTGTCCATCTATCTATCTATCTGTCTGTCCGTCCGTCCATCTATCCATCCACGGATCCAGATAGATCCATCTATCTATCCACCTATCTGTCCATCAGTCCATATATCTGTCCTACCATCTATCCATCCATCCCTCTATCATCCATCCACCCATCTGCTTGTATATCTATGTATCTGTCTATCAAGCCATCCATCTGTCTAAATGTCCATCTATCTATCTATCTGTCTGTCCGTCCGTCCATCTATCCATCCACGGATCCAGATAGATCCATCTATCTATCCATCTATCTGTCCATCAGTCCATATATCTGTCCTACCATCTATCCATCCATCCCTCTATCATCCATCCACCCATCTGCTTGTATATCTATGTATCTGTCTATCAAGCCATCCATCTGTCTGTCTGTCCATCTATCTATCTGTCTGTCCATCCATCCATCTATCCATCCACGGATCCAGATAGATCCATCTATCTATCTATCTATCTATCTATCCGTCTGTCTATTTATCTATCTATCCGTCTGATTATCTATCTATTACTATAAAGTAACTTAAACAGCATTAAAAACATACCATTATATAACACTTAAATATCATTAGTTAATGTACATTCAAATAGTCAGAAATGTTATGGAATACTGATTTATAGCCTATTAAGATTTGAATGCACATTAACTACTGTACAGTGAAGTATGAAAAAACTACCACATTATATCATGTTAATAATGATTTAATTTGAATAAATGAAAATTATGATAACAAGCTGTTAAAATACACAGTGCATCATGTACAGAGCTTCAGTACAGTCCTGTGGCGGTTTGATGTGTGTCGGTTAGGACACACTATAAGGCCAGATCTAATCTGTCAGCGTAGTCAAGCCGGTGTTTAAAGAGTCTCTCCACCTGAGTGGAATGTTTTACAGACAGGATAGAGACACATTTAATGGAACAAGGCTGAGGACACTAACTCCACAGGAAATGACAGCAACACATCATTAAAATGGTTCAGCGTCAGGAAGCCACAATTATTACAAGCACAAACCTCTAATAGCAACCATTTAGATATTGGCATTAGAGAGATGATTAACAGACAAAGGATCTGAGTCCATATATACAGGCTTTAATGCAGCAGGAATCAAACACTGAGAAAACAAGTCCAAATGTAATTCCCAATACTGTTATGAATTCTTCTAAGTGATATTTCCTATTTATTTAACTTCAGTAATTAAATTCAGCCATACAAAGACATATGTATTGCCGATAGGAAGAAATCACTCAAAACAAATTGACAATTTGTTTCAGTCTTAACTTCGATAAATGTGTTAACTGCGCTACAGTAAACATATTGAACAAAAAAGTTCACATTTACTTTGGCAGCCCTAAAACAAATTTAATCTGCCTTTTATTCTCACTTCCTTCTCCCTAGAAAAGACAAATGCAATTCAGTTTCAATCAAGTCTCATTTCACATGACAAAACTAGTAAACAATATTTTCCTTTCTTAAATGTTGTTGTGTTTTCTTTGAAGTTACGCAACATTCTGAAAGAAAAAAAAATACTTATATCCTGTGAGAATAATCACAAGGTGACAAACCCACCAGAATAAAAAAAGAAAAAAAAGTGATACAGAATGTAATGCCGGATTAGGGCGAGGTCTCTGCCTTCACATGCTCTCGAGAAGAGCCACAATTCATTTGTTCCCACTCTGTTTAGGACGGTCTGTTCTACAATAATAACACCAGACTCCTGTCAGAAAACAAATAAATATATAAGAGGAGGGATTTCCTGTTTTATTAAAACTTGTAAAAGTAGGAGGATGGATATGAAATATGACTACTGCTTCCTGTACTAAAACTATTAGTCTTGTGTGATTAACACATATAATGTTTACATCTTGTGGCTATACTTTTGAAACTGTACGCATTTTAATGCATATGATCTGGCCCCATTCACTTCAAGGGTCAAATACATAAAATCTGTAGCTGACTAAACATCGAAACCATTTCTCCTCTTCTGAATCCCAGATTCAGAAACCAATCCCATAGATATGATTCATTGCTTGTGTAACATGGTTTGTCAGGGAAAGCCCATTCCTAATGCATTTCCATCGCAATTAATCAGAAAGGGTATTGCCGACAGCTCACGTCCCCAAAAGAAAGGGGGGGGGGGGTGGATTTACATGAAACTCTAAAGAATTAATTCATCAAATTATTTTTCTCACAGTCGCCTCGTATTTGATATTGTGGTATCATAGCAACAGCCAAGAGGGTTTCTCTTAGAACGTTACATCGAGGGGCTTCCTGTTCTTTGTCAATGTGCGCTCTTGAAAATATTTTTTGCCTTTTACCTTTACATCATTAAAGACCCTGAAATGATGTCACTAATCAAAACAAAGGTGGAAGCAGATGATTTTATTTGCAGTGTTTGCTAAGGGAGTATCACTTTTACTATTGCTCATACTAAGACTTGAAACATACTTTACACAAGTACACAAACACAAATGAGAATGCTACATACTTAACAATCTTGCTTAAAACATATTAGGGTGTTATTTTTAAGATTTGTAATGCTGTCTTCAGTCCACATTGATCCGCAATGGGTCTTGAAGACCTGTAGTCACAGAGGGTCTGTCACCACTGGTTTATCTTGGCTTCCTCAGGCCATTATCAAATGATTTAGAGTGATAGACATAATCAATAGAGTAGACGGCACAAGAGTCATTCAACATGACATTATGAGAGAAGTGCAGCGAAGTAATCGAAGCGCATTTAAACCCAGAGACAAATTCTAGACTGTATTAGATTAGATATTATTTGATTCTGAGACAAATTACATCTGCTGTTTGCATTGTTGGTCTCTGTTGTCTACCTATGTGCTCACCGTTTTATTTGTGGTGCTTTCTTTAACAAATATTACTCGTACTATAGCTCAATGTCCCTTTAACTCTTATTTGAAAATTATTCCATTTTGTGGACGACATCTAAATCCAAGACTATGCAGAAAACAAAACAGATTTGAAGAATCCACTTTAATTCCAACATCCTAAAAAAACTGCATTAATACGCTCATATATTTCCAGAAGAGAATACACAGTTACTGAAGCTACAAAAGGCTATTTGACACACAGGCCTCGGAGGGGATGTGTTTGTCAGGGTGATGATGCTGAATCACAGGGGAAAGTGGTCTTTCTCTTTCTATTAGCCAGCTGAGAGATGGCAAATTCCAAGAAGGCAGACAGATGACGTGATTTCACATCTATCATTCTGCCTGTGTGTGATCTTTCCAGGAAAGGATTAAGCAATGCAATTAACTGTCAAAGATAAATGAGTCATGAGCTAAGACAACACATGAAATAGTCTCAATAAATTTAAACCGCAAACAAGTTGAGCTGGTTATAGGTGTAGAGGACGCTAATTCTGTGAGAATTTTCATGAGCTACACTATACTGGTGAATGATGTTGCAGCTCTGCCCTTTTGTTGCTACATGACTGATTACTTTCACATTTGTTTAAGATCGTCATTATTTACCTTCATGTTCCAAACCCATATGCTGTTGCTTCTGAACACAAAAGGATAATAAAGCACTTTGAAAGCATGTTAAAATCAGTCAATGTCTGGCTTGTGCTCTACATTCCAAGTCTTCTGAAGCTCTATGGCAGCTTTGTGTAAGAAACCATCCAAAATTGTTCCTGTATGGCTTTAGAAGAGTTGGAATATAGAGCACAAGTCGTATGGACTTCTTTTATGGTGATAACATATTTTGTTGATTTCGCTGAGTCATTAGAAATATAATTAAAGGACATACTTTTTGACCAAATGACCTCTATTGAAATTAAAATTTGGAAATATGCATTGAGAAAAGCACTATACAATAAATTAAAATAACACACTGAAACAATTTGAATAGCAGCATACAATTAGAAGCAAAGTCCTTTAGTTTCAGCTAATAATACACATAATAAATATATATATATATATATATATATATATATATATATATATATATATATATATATATATATTATTTTTTTTTTTTTTTTTTTTATTGTTTTGTATTTTTTTTTTTCGGAGGAAAAAAATAGGGACATCTGGGAGGCGAATTAGCGATACACACACATTTCAAATTGGAAACGGCTTATGCAACGAAGCGTTTTTTTAGGCATGACATCATCACGCACACCATTTTTATCAATAAAAGGCCATTTGAATGGAAACGGGCAGAAGACGTCAAATTTCGCAAACATTTTTTTTTTTTTTTTTACACATTTTCACTTTGTCGATAACAAAATAGTGCGAAAAGTGGATGGAAACTAGGCTAGTGAGACACAGAATATAAAACAAGGTAAGAGTCTAAATAGACATACAAATAATAGGACCTATAACAGAATGGCGTATGTACATGTGCAAGTGTTAATGTATGTGCAAGGTAGGGGTATGTACAGTTATCAAATTAAATATATGAATTTACATATGTACATGAGATATTTATATATATATATTATTGCACTATGGGGGAGTCCTGAAGTCAGTTTAATTGTTGACTCAATGACAGCCGAGTAGAACTGTGTCAGTAGCTCCTTTGGGAGGTTGAATTTCCTCTCTTTGATATATGAAAAATAAAACATCAAAATATCCAAAATTTAAGTAACCTAAAAATATCCAAAATGTTATTTTTGCTATACTTGTGCTAATTGCTGTACGATTTGTGTTTGCAGGAATTATGGTGAGCAAGGAAGCCGGTAAATGCATACTCACCAACTCTGAGTCCGACTCGGAGGCAACGGCGTCCTCCATGGCCCTGGAGGTCAAAGGGTCATCGGACGACAGTCGGCAGGTGCGCAAGCGCAACAAAGCCCTTCAGGTGCGCTTCAAAGACATCTGCGAAGCGCAGAGTGAACAGGCTCGAATAGGAAAGCCAGCTTCATACAAGGTAGCGTACCACAAATACATGACCGTTCCGGCTCGCCGTTCAATACCAAATGTCACCAAAAGCACTGGAGTGCAAACGTCACCAGATCTTAGGAAGCGTTACCAGACTTTTCCATTTGAGCGCAAGAAAGGGCACACAGTTAAGCACGCCGCTACAGTGGAGAGTTGCAAAGACCAAGACGATGGGTTTGTAATTGATGTGAAGAGGGTGAAAGCTACAGAAATTGGCAGGGATGGCGCCCTCGCTCATAATGTGAGGAAAACAAAAGCTTTGATGCACACCAGCAAGTGCATTGCGACTATAGAACAACATCCGCAAGTTACTGATGGACCATGCTCGGACGCTCTAGTTTTAACCTGTCCCATAGATGGGACGACAACAGGAGCGAACAGCTCGGATTATCAGATCTGTAGCATTAGAAGTAAACACAATAAGGACTCCCAGAGAGACTTGGAAACACCCAATCGCACGGGCAAGCTACAATTGATGAACTCTAGAGAAAGTGGTGGCAGTATTCTCCAGGATTCATCGTCAAAAGTTACGGGACCCATCGCATGGAACTCTCTTACGCAAGTGGAGTGCTTGGAGAGTCCGTCAGAGCGCAGCAAACGCAAGAAGGCATTGCAGCTCAACGGCCTGCAGTCACAGACATTACCGCGTGCCAGTTGCACGACGCAGGTTCAGTGCCATTCAGGCACGTTATCTGCTCGCCCGATGAGTACCATGGAGGAGGCAACAGTGGCCTCCATGGCAACAGCAGCCGTTCCCATGCCAGCACCTCTGTTCCGGGGTGGGACGGGAACTCTACAGGTGGATAATGAGGCTTGCAAGCAGATTGTATCTATCAATCAGGACGGGGATGTTAAAGAACAGCTCCAGGCTATGGAGAACATGATCAGCTCCAGCCAGGAAACCATCAAAGTACTGTTAGGGGTTATTCAGGAGCTGGAGAAAGGAGAGGCTCATAGAGAAGGGTAAGACACTTAAAACTATATTACCCATCATGCACCAATTGAACATTGTAGCCATTTACATTAAAGGCCCAGGTATGCTTTGGTTTTGCGTGTCCCCGCCAACCGTGTTGCCTTTCCAAGTATATTTTTCTGACCACGAATGAAAAGGACACATGTTCTACTCATGCGCACTATAACTGCTTTGTGACACTCTTTTAGTTCAGTCAATGGGCATCACATGTGCAGACGATGCGCACAGAGGAGGACCGAGTCGGCTGGTCAAGAAACTCTGGGTGGCGCGCAGTCAGGCCCTGCGGCTGTGCTGATGACAAAATTTGCATCACACATACTGTGCGTGGAGCGATCAGCAACGCAGACGGGCAAAGTATACTTTGCCCTTTAGGATGCAATGTGAACTTTCAGTTGCAACATAACTGCACAACACCTAATAACTATTTTCAAAGAAAATTGTTTGGAAAGAAGTAGTCCCACTTCAAAGTTACGCCTGTTACTAAGGGTAGCTCAAACAAACAGAGCAATGATTAGAAAGTAAAAAAAAAACAAAAAAAAACAAAAACAAATCACTCTTCAGGAAGTCAAACAAAGAATGGCTTAAAGTTGTATCTATACATTAAAGGAATATTCAAAGTTCATTGCAAGTTAAGACAGCATTTGTGGCATAATGTTGATTACCCACACATTTTCACGCTGAGAAAATAAATAAATAAATGAATACTTTCATAGGCTTTATATGGAGTTAGGATGAAACTAGGGTGCATTTCGAACTGTTCTGAGACCAGTGCAGACAGACTTGTATTGAACGTGGAATATTCCTTTGAGCTGGGACAAGACAACATATTTTAGCACCGAAAAAAAATGACAGCTTTAAGTATTATAAATTCTCAAACTAACCATTATTAAAGTGGGTCCGTTTAAGTTTGTTTAGCCTTCCATTTTCAAGAGTAGTTACTTAATATAACAATTGAATCTTCTCCAAATTAGGCCAGAGATATAAATGACAAAGAGAGAACAGCAAGACAATACAATGTCAAAGCACTCCACAAAGAATATAGAGGAAATTGCTCTTGCAAAAAATGCAGAGGAGAAAATTGTTGCAATGTCTTTGAATTGTGGTTATCACTAAAATCAGTGAGAATAACTCCCATTTATAGGTCAGAGCAAAGAAATTCTTAGAGAGTCTTAAAGCTTGGGTATACTTCATTTTTCCGTGTGCCATTCCATCTCAAATATGGTTGGGTGCTCAGCCTTTTAAAGTATACTCTTTTGACTAGATGTGTATGCAGTATGTGGACTATGACTCTTTAGTACAATCAACAGCATGCACAAGTGATTTCTGTCACGTGCGTTGTGCCAGCGAAAAAAAATAACTAAGTATACTTTGGCCTTTAGATAGTAACTACATGAGCAGCCTGCAAAGTAAGCTGCCAAAGAAAAACATGTTGTAACGCTACAAAATAGGCTTTAAAATTGCTGGCCGGGCTGCATACTAACAAACCTCACATTGAGCAATCCAGTGAAATGCAAATAAGAGCAGCTGGGTATATAAAAAAAAAAAGAAAAAAAAAAGAAAAACTGAAAAACAAGTTATACGAGCATGAAATAATGGATGTGACATCATGCAAATCACCCTAAACTCACACTTGAAAATATTCCAACTCTGCATTTAACTTTCCACCAGCCAGCTTGGCATGACATACCGATTGTTACACATGTAACTGTAAAACATTAAACGAGCTCTTAATGTGATCTGTTTGAATGCAGTGTAAAGAATACCTGTGATATTACAAAACTGAACCTCTTGTTCATGTTTGAGACTGGATAGGCTAAATGAGCAAAAAATGAGTATAGAAATGAGCAAACACGGAGTTGTTGCCTATGTAGAGTGTTGAAAATCTGTCAACTATGTGGTTCAATTTCAGTTAGGATGCTGCCTTAGAAAGTAGCTGCCTATGTAGGCAGTACGCAGACATGGCCGCTCACTTGGTTTTGGAACAAACCTTCACTTTCCGGCATTTACAAACACACAAAAGATGAGTGGTGACATGAACAATGGAATCGCGGCAGCATAGTGATTAAAACTGCATTAATTACCAGCAATTTTACATGCCTACTCTTTCTACCTGATGCATAATTAAGGTCACAGCAAGAGGGTTTTATAAACACAGGATAATGAGAACCAGAGTAGAATTCGACATCACCATCATCATCATCACGTAGTTGACTAAAGATATGTTCAGCAACAAAGACTGAAAATTACAAGAAAATGAAGCACTGCCTGATAAACAAAACTAAACTTCCAGAAGTCTTGCCATACTATAAATGCATTATCCAATGATTTAATCATTTTAGTGAGGATTTAGAAAGTATCAGTGTTTGCCATCTTTAAAGTAATTATATACAGTAATATTAAAGCTATAGTTCACACACACACACACACACACACACACACTAAAAAATAAATAAAATAAAAATACTGTCATGATTTCCTCACTGCCATGTTGTTCCAAACCCTAATGATTTCCTTTCTTTCAATGGAACACAAAATGAAATGTGTTTGTCTCAGTCACCATTCACTTTCATTGCATCTTTTTTTTTTTTTTTTTAAACATCACAAAAGGGAATGGTGACTGATGCTAACATATAGCCTAAAAATATCCTTATGTGTTCCACAAAAGAAAGTCAGACAGTTTTGGAAGTATATGAATTTGAGTAAATGATGACAATTTAAAATTTTGGGTGAACCATCCCTGTAACTACAAGTACTTAAGAGTTCAAATGTAACACCTACAAAAGAGTAAAATGAACAGCTTAACACACTTCAACCAAATTTTTACACAAAATAAAACACTGACACAAAATAAATTGAACTTAGTCATTGCTCCATAGAGCAGCAAGGGACTTTTCTAACATTTCTAACGCTTTAAAGGTTTCTCACGGGTTGATATGTTTCCAGGTATTACATGTAAAGTATTATTTAAATATATACTCTGAACAGTGCACTACAGTTTCCAATTCCCTAGCTCAAGACTTTGAAAATGTATTTTTCTTCAACCAATGCAGAAATGTTTAATGCTCGAGTGAATACGGCACATTAGCCTCATTTCACACACTCCGAAATGTCATTTGCTCAACAAAAGACAGAATGTCTGGAGGATGTAGGTGAAATGTATTCATAATAACGTCTGTTACATTACCGCTGGCGTGATGAAGTACTATCTGTACACCATGTTCTGAAGCGTGCATTATGCACACAAACACATACGCAAAGAGGCATATTACTGGAAAACATGTTACAGGATCAAAGAGGATGCAAGGCGTTGTGTAGCTAAATAGCAGGTAAAAAGTGTGGTATGTATTATATTATGAGCAAAAACAAACATTGACAAACTCATGGAAACGTAAGAGACTGGTTCCTTTGAATCCTACAAGGAATTAAAAATGGCGAATAATAAGCATGAAACTAAACTTATAAGAAAAAGGGTTTGGTAATTGGTAGTGCACTGTAAATAAATGAAATACCATTATTACACATAAAATCGGTTACATCGGTAAAATTGTATTTGTTAATAATAATTACCTACATTAGTTAACATGAACTAACAATGAACAATTCTTTTACAGCATTCATCATTTTGGTTAATGTTAATTTCAACACGCTTTTTGTATTCTTAAAATGTATTAGTGTATATGTTGTGAATGGGAAATTTTCTATCACAATATAGTTCGTTTTGCTTTAAGTTAAAAACACAAGTTTTGAAGTTGTGTCGAGCGTTTTTAAGATGATGTGATGTTTTAAAAAGTAGCTCAACTTTTAAAAATACAACTCAAAATGTGTTTGTTCTATTTTGTTGCACTACATCAAGCTGATTTTGAACTACACAAAGCATCAGAAGTGAACACCCCTACGAAACATGATAAAATATGTACTTTTGAAAATCTCTAGCCCAAAAAATACACTACACAAGAACATGAACGCATCGTGCATTGTTGCACTTTAAAATGTCAGAATGCAATGCATTCTCAATGTTGCCAGAAGGGGCGCTATAGCCGACATCAGTGTTCACTGTCTGCTTCTACTGTGAGTATTCTACTGTCATGGCGGTGCAACAGTTTAAAGAGAATATTGCCGAGCAAGTTAAATTCAATATATGTATAGCAGTTTTGAAGATAACTTAAACGCCCCTAATGAGGTTTGTTATCGGAACAGTAACTAGACTTTATGAAAATGAAAATTATGTGACAGTGGCGACTGTTTTGCAAAAAGATACTTCATAGTTCATTACACGTGTAGCAGCAGTTCCAAGGTATGTCTACTGTGTGGCGCTACAAGCAAATTAAATGTTTCCCAAAAACTGATGAGGTTATTAGGATTAATACTCGATCTAGTTTTAAATCAACAAAACTGACCTCCTTACCCTAAACCTTACACCTAAGCCTAACCGACAGTTTCATAAAAGCAAATGTGAGATGAAAAATACAACCACATCATTTTGTGGTGCCTCTATGACACTTTAGGCTTATGTGTCGACTTGTGTGCTCTCTCGTACCCCTGGTCCTTTTCATCAGTTGAGCTATCGTGCAATTTTATCGTATTTGAGCAAGCTTGTAAATGTAGTTGGTATTTGTGTTTTTATGTTAGGGATTTTCTCCCCAATTTGGAATGCCCAATTCCCAATGCACTCTAAGTCCTCGTGGTGGCGTAGTGACTCGCCTCAATCCGGGTGGCGGAGGACAAATCTCAGCTGACTCCGCATCTGAGAGCGTTAATCCGCACATCTTATCACGTGGCTTGCTAAGCACGTTACCGCGGAGACATAGCGCGTGTGGTGGCTTCATGCTATTCTCCGCAGCTTTCACGCACAACTCACCACATGCCCCACAGAGAGCGAGAACCACATTATAGCGACCATGAGGAGGTTACCCATGTGACCTCAGCACGACTCCAGGGGTGGTAGTCAGCGTCAACACTCGCTGAGCTACCCAGGTCCCTAATGTAGTTGGTTTTTAATGCAAACGTTAAACTGTATCACCTTACAAGTCATGCACTATAGTAAAAGTGTGTAGATGTTATAAGATTGTGCGAGGAACGGGGCGAAAAGTAAGTGTTTATGAACTGATAATCAGCCGTTTTACTCTTAATGAGTGTGGAAGTGAATAAAATTAATTGTTGTTGTAGTAGCACATCGTGTTCATTTTACCAGGATAATGATACGTACAAGTCGTAAAAATAAATAAATAAATGTTTTTTTGCAAAATGGAGAGTCGTGACACGTGATTCTACAAGTCCAGGCTGACAGTATTGCAATGATGCATTTAAGTAAGTTCAGTATTCACGTTGGGCAAGCGCTTGGGTCTGCTGCATTTATGTACTAGCATAAAGTATGTATATGGCCTAATACCGCAAGCTAAAATTGTTCAATGTTATTTCCTAAAATGAAAAACTGTTAGAACTGTTAAACCTTGTCAGACATAAAAAATAAAAATCAGTCAAATGAAACTTTGAATATAGTTAATTAACTAATTCCTCATTGCATCTATTTAAATAGTAGCCTAATCAAAAGGACACAATAACAATGGCATCTTTATATGCAGAAAAATGCTGCCCAATAATGAAGGTCCTTTTTATAAGACTTCTACTTATGTCTCAAAGATATTTTTTTCTTCTCTTTTTGTGTACAACATAATTCACATCCTCAGTACATTACTCACACATTACCTACCGCACTGTGCCAGATGCTCCTGAGGGTACGGTTCGCCTTTGAGAAAAGCAGATTTCCACTGGCAGTCAGTGCCTTGTGCCAAACATTATTCTGCCATCCCACTGCCCTCCTGTCCAACCCCGAGCTCCCAGCGGTAGCGCTATACATCACTGTCCCCATTAGCTACAGAAACTAGCCTCAGATACACTCCACGCATCAGCAAACAGCACTTCACATGCGCTCATTAGGGACAAAATGGCCCACTCTTTTTCGTGATGAGCCCAGCAGTTTGACCTTTTAAGGGAGCCGGTTTACAGCTCAGGGGTGGCGGTAAGCGGAGATGCAGACAGATGGCCATTAATGGCCGAGTGGGCCGAACTGACCGCGTGTGAGGAGTCACTGGCCAAAATGAGACCTAGACTGTTGTCACTGATTAAAACTGAATCGGATGGACAGAAACATTTTCACACTAGTGATTTTGGATCAGACGAGAGTCCATTTCACATCAGAGTTTAGTTTAGTTTGTTTGGCATGAAAGCTGTTTTTCAAACTTGTGGACATACTAAGGCTCCGCAACCAAGTCACTTTGAAAATAGTCTTCTGAGCTACAGCTCATGTAGATTCCAGTGCAGTTCACAATTTTTATGCAAACAATTCAGTCTAATTTGTATTAATTCTCTGTCATCAGAATTGTGCTCCGTCCAGCTGTGTTTGAACGCGAGAACGCCTTATTAACTGATGTCAAGCAAGCCTGAGTGTGGTTTGTTGTCTGTAGAGCTGCGCATTACCTATACAGATGGAGTTTCGCTTTCTGCCCCCTGCTGAAAACCGCTCAGAGGGTGGTAATATTCCTTATTACTGTCCGGGGACATGATTGTGTTATTTTTTTTATTATTATTTTTTTAACATATTTTTTTTATTTTTTTTTACATAATCACACTGAATTAACATTTTAAATCAACAGCCCTAATTAAAATGTATTGTGTTTATATTTGCAATAAAATAACAAATCAGTAGTTTTATATTTTGCCATTGTTTTTAATTTGATTACATCATTCTCAATGCTTCATGGGATTGTAGTTCATTCCCTTATAAAGTACACCTTGTGCCTTTCTCTTTTTGTCTTATTTTCAAATACATTTTTGCTTTATCCCTCCTATTGCGTTCGGGTCATTTTTGACCCGGTAGAGGTAAATCATAAATTTTAAATACCACATTGTTTTTCGTTGGCTAACCAAACTTTGTGACTTTGTCAAGACTACCATAATGAACATAATATATAAATATATATAAATATACATATATATACATATATACATATATATATATATATATATATATATATATATATATATATATATATATATATATATATACACACACACACACACACACAGGCGGCCAAAAGTTTGGAATAATGTACAGATTTTGCTGTTTCGAAAGGAAATTTGTACCTCAAAGTGGCATTCAACTGATCACAAAGTATAGTCAGGACATTACTGATGTAAAAAACAGCACCATCACTATTTGAAAAAAGTCATTTTTTATCAAATCTAGACAGACCCCATTTCCAGCAGCCATCACTCCAACACCTTTTCCTTGAGTAATCATGCTAAATTGATCATTTGGTACAAGAAAATCACTTGCCATTATATCAAACACAGTTGAAAGCTATTTGGTTCGTTAAATGAAGATTAACATTGTCTTTGTGTTTGTGATTGCTTTTGAGTTGCCACAGTATGCAATAGACTGGCGTGTCTTAAGCCCAATATTAGGTCAAAAATAGCAAAAAAGAAACAGCTTTCTCTAGAAACTCATCAGTCAATCATTGTTTTGAGGAATGAAGGCTGTATAATGCTTGAAATTGCCAAAAAAAAAAAAAAAAAGACTTCATACAAAGGTGTACACTACAGTCTTCAAAGACAAAGGACAACTGGCTCTAACAAGGACAGAAAGAGATGTGGAAGGCCAGATGTACAACTAAACAAGAGGAGAAGTACATCAGAGTCTCTAGTTTGAGAAATAGACACCTCACATGTCCTCAGCTGACAGCTTCATTGAATTCTACCCGCTCAACACCAGTTTCATGTACAACAGTAAAGAGAAGACTCAGGGGTGCAGGCCTTATGGGAAGAACTGCAAAGAAAAAGCCACTTTTGAAACAGAAAAACAAAAAGAAAAGGTTAGAGTGGGCAAAGAAACACAGACATTGGACAACAGATAATTGGAAAAGAGTGTTCTGGATCTTAACCCCATTGAGCTTTTGTGGGATCAGCTAGACTGTAAGGTGCGTGAGAAGTGCCCGACAAGACAGACACATCTATGTCAAGTGCTACAGGAAGTGTGGGGTGAAATGTCACCTCAGAGCTAGAATGCCAAGGATCTGCAAAGCTGTCATTAGCATAGTTTCCATCCACTTTTCGCACTATTTTGTTATCGACAAAATGAAAATGCGTAAAACAAATTTTGCGAAATTTGCCGTCTTCTGCCCGTTTCCATCCAAATGGCCTTTTATAGATAAAAATGGTGTGCGTGATGACGTCATGCCTAAAAAAAACACTTTGTCGCATACATTTTTATCGCAAAATAAATCTGCCCTTAAGCCGTTTTCATACAGAAATGTGTGTTTATCGCTAATTCGCCTCCCAGATGTCCCTATTTTTTTTCCCTCTGAAGTTTTGGTAAAATTGGGAGAGTATTGAGACAATTCATTGAAATTAACCAGCTTACTGTCATTATAATTTCACAAATAAAAGCAATCAGAGGAGGAGGAATTGCAATCAAAAGGGAACAGTTGCCCTTCTGATAGGACTGTAATATTGGTCCTGATGTTGCGCCTATTGCAGGTTGCCACTGGTTCTGACCGGTTCCGACCCGAAAGCGAATTGTCATGGCCCTGTTCAAGCTGGCAACCTGCACCAAGCAGTGGGGGAAACTTTTAGTGTTAGTATAAGGACCATCCATCAATGTGTATATGCTGTGTGCACAGCTATTAAAGAAAAACTGATGCGGTGTAATATCAGGGTTTACATATGATACATTCCTGATATTCAATAGGCTAGTTTAAACAATCTTCTAATCTAAAGCATCGCCATCACAACTGCATTATGTCCTGCATATTTGTCCAGCAACTTTTAACGACCAACTGAACTTGATTGTCATCTAAAATTAATTTTAGTGTCATAATGCAATTTACATTTTCTGAAGAAGCTCAGCAAATGTGATCCAAGGTAAAGAGGATTAGATTTAAAATATTTAAACGTGTTAAAATGTTCAAAAGCTCGTTTTCTGAAAGTGAACTCAGCATTGGACAAATAGTTCTGATGGTTTATAGTCTTGAAAAAAGTCTAGAACATTCTGAGAATGTCATTCAGCTGACTTTTTTCGTCAACAGAACAGGGTACGGCTAATTTAAGTTTGTGAAAAGCAAAGGCATATATAGTTCTAAAAAAAAAAAAAAAAAAAATTCGTTTGGTAATTTATTTAATTTCAAACAGGGAATTTTGCCGGCATTTTTCCAAAAGTAAGCTAAACAATAATTTAATAGAATTGGGCTGTTAGTGTTCCAAAAAAGCACACTGATGCTTTTCTCCTAGTATTGTGTATTTATTTTTAATTTAAAACATCTTTGTGCACAGAAATGATGTTTTTTGTATTGTGGGCTAATTCCGTGACTGCCGTCTAGTATTTTGAATGGTGTGGAAATCAACTTTAATAAATAAACGAATGGCTAACATGATTAAATTAATCACAAACAGTGGCCATTCATTTGTTCTCCGTGCACTTGTCCATGTGCATGAGAGAGATATTTGTGTTGGCACTCCTGGAAGTGTCATGTTTGCAGCATCAGATCTATACGCTGTTAAGATCAATCCATAATCACATACAATAAATTAGCTTTCAAGGATGTATACTGTCGTCATGATTAACACAGGCTAACGATTGGGGTAAACTCTGTCATGTGACACTACATTTTTGCGTTAATGCCAATTTTCTCGACAAAAAGTGTTTTGAAACCAGTTTTTTGCGACATTTGAAGTATCGACTCTAGTGAGTTTATGCGCTAGAGTTAAACGGAAAAATATTATGTCGACACTTGTAAAATTTTAGCGATAATTTGCGTTTCCATCAGCTTTATTTTGATGCGCTAAAACTTTTTCTGCAAATTAATCCACGGATGGAAACGTAGTTATTGCTGCATGTGGAGGATTTTTATATGAGACCTCTTTGAAGTAGTTCAAGAAGTTCTGAAAAAAAAAAAAAAAAATTTCTCCCAAATTTTAAGAGTAATTTTTCACGTTATTAATGTCCTGACTATATATTGTGATCAGTTGAATGTCACTTTGGTGAATAAAAGTATCAATGTCTTTCCATAAGAGCAAAATATGTGCATTATTCCAAACTTTTGGCCACCAGAGTGTGTGTGTGTGTGTATATATATATATATATATATATATATATATATATATATATATATATATATATATATATGCTGCATTTTTTTTTTCTTTCAGATTTTTCAAAGAAATTATTTAAGACATATAACCACCTTTATAAAACTGTTACATCTTTCCTGTTCCCCATCAATTGGGGCTTTACACATTATATTATGCAGATATTTTCACACATTTATGAATTTGATTTTTCTTAAAAATATTTTACTTACATATATCCTCTTTCCCATACTCTCACACACTTTTTTTTTGTCTCAAAATGGGACTGCATCTTGTTTACAAACATGCACGCACACACACACACAGTCTCACACACACTCACACACAGAACTGACAAAATAGATGTAACAAACATAACAAATAAACTATATCAAAGGAAAAACTGCCTAAAAGAAGGTGTGGCAAGAGCAAAAGTTCAAGCATACATAGTCCGAATAAGGGTTGAAGGAAGAAAAGTCCACATTTTACTCTGCCGTCTTCTACAGACTGATCTGATAATGAACCAGCTTGTAGCATAATCACATATTAACATTCAGCAGTTCATGCAATAAACAGAATACATTTTGTTTAAAAATACTGTATACAAGTACAGATGTTGCGTAGTT
Source organism: Myxocyprinus asiaticus (assembly GCF_019703515.2). Lineage (NCBI taxonomy): Eukaryota > Metazoa > Chordata > Actinopteri > Cypriniformes > Catostomidae > Myxocyprinus > Myxocyprinus asiaticus. The sequence continues at coordinate 40,831,930 of NC_059375.1, forward strand.
GTGTTGTATAGTTGCTTTGATGATGTTAGGTTGGATTTTTTTTTTTTTTTTGCATAGATTTTGACTATGGAGTTGTTTCTCAGCAGTAACGAGTAGTTAATTAATATGGAAGTTAATAGGAGAATTACAAAAAAATTCCCAATTTAAATATTTATATAAATTTAATGCAATGTTATATTCAAATGACATTCATATAAACCTTAACATATCTAATAATTATTCTATATAAAATATATCTTCACAGGTATCGCACTGGTTTAGCTGTAGTTAATATATATATATATATATATATATATACACATTATAAAATAAAAATTTTAAAGAACTTCATATTCTTTATTAAAAAAAAAAAAAAAAAAAAAAAAAAAAAAAAAAACCTGACATCATAATATTTAAATTTTCCAGTTAACATTCCAAAATATAGATCTTTTTACATGTATAAACAGCTAAGAAGTAAACAATTAGCTATGGTTTTTGATTAAAACAATTGGATTATGAATATTTTATAAGCTTAAAACTCCACCAGGTCAAAACTGACACACAAATACAAAAAGTGTATGCAGATTCTGAATGCAATAGGAGGGTTATATTGAAATTTGTAATGTTGTGATTCACCTCATAACTGGTTTGGTTTGGTTCATGGCCTAGATATCTTTTATGGAGGATTTTATGAAATCCCTACGGGAAAAATACTTCCGGAACTAAGACGGCTGAAAAAGTTGCAATCGATTAATGACAAACAGTATACTACTGGTCAAAAGTGTAGACAGACCTACTCGATACTATTCAGTCCCAGGTATACGTTTTTCTGCGTTCAGGATCGGATTGCGGCCGGTTGACCACGTTGTCTTTCAAAGTATACTCTTTTGACCACAAGCGAATATTAACACCTTCGAGGCATGCGCACTAAAACTGTTTTGTGATACTGTCTTAGAACAGTCAACGGCTGGCTCATGCGCCAACGATGCACACAGACGAAGACTCTCTGCATGTCGAGAAAATCTAGGCCGGGCCATGCTGATGACAAAATTTGCATCATGCATACTGTGCACGAAGTGATCAGCAACGCGGACATCCAAAGTATACTCGGGCCTTTAGACAAACAGTAAAGTCGTCAAAACTTTAGAAGTAGAAACAGAGGTGTGAATAATGTAGTAATAGGCCTATTTCATTTTTAACAAGTCAATTATTTGAGCTTCTTCCAAAAATTCAACCTTTTGCCTAGATTACATATTAAAATGTCAGTTTTGTAAAGAAATTAATAATGTAGGCACAATTTATATTACTCAACAAATTACAAACATTTAAGCAAAAGCCTTTGGATCAAAAGTCATTTTAAATCATGACAAACATAAATTCAGTCAAGTGTGTCCAGACTTTGACTAGCACCATAGTCTTCATATCTTTTGCAATGAATCCGCAACAACGCCAGATGCAAATGCTTCTCTGTGCATTATTCTGCTTTATTTATTTTTTTCTTACGAGTGGTGACCTAGCTACAAGTGCTAGAATTTAGGATGTGCTCAAGTTGACAATGCAAACATACTGCATGGTACAGAGCCAAATATTATAATTTGAAGAGAGACCTGTAGGGTTGGAATCAAACAATTGGATGTAGCAAATGGATAATGTGTGAAAACAGCATAAATTAAAAATAAAAATAAAGAAATCAATTGAGTTAAAGGAATAGTTCAACCAAAAATGAAAATTCTCTCATCATTTGCTCACCCTCATGCCATCCAAGATGTGTATGACTTTCTTCTGCTGAACACAAACAAAGATTTTTAGAAGAATATCTCAGCTATACTACTATAAATTCCCCAACCTGCCCAGTAGGTGGCGATATGCACAAAGAATCTGAATCGCCAAAAACAAAACAGAATGTGAAAGAAAAAATAAAAAAATAAAAAAAATGCGTAAATATTTATATGTATCTCACCCACATCTATCATATCACTTCTGAAGACATGGATTAAACCACTGGAGTTGTATGGATTACTTTTATGCTGCTTTATGTGCTTTTTGGACCTTCAAAGTTCTGGCCATCATTCACTTACATCTTACGGACCTTCAGAGCTGAGACATTTTTTCTAAACAAATCTCTGTGTTTAGAAGAAGAAAGTCATACACATCTGGGATGGCATGAGGGTGAGTAAATGATGAGAGAATTTTCATGTTTTGGTGAACTTTCCCTTTAAAGAAATGTTACAGTTCAATGCAATTTAAGCAATTGACAGAAATGTTTCTGCAACTGACATTGTGCCGACAATATGCCGAATCAAAAGTATATATCACTCTGTCAGTTTGCTGTTAGTCTTTGGCTCCTCTATGGCAGGATACCTTTTAGGGGTCAACAGGTCAACTTCTTCCTGCCAGCAAGGTGACAGGTGATAATTATATCAGCTTTCTAAAATATTCTCAATTATTCTGATCAGGTCTCTCCATACAGAACCATGAAAGCAATACAGAGATGGATATACACCATAACCACTACAGGCAGTGAAAACTGTTTGACGAAGGAAGGATATTAAGCTGTTTGTTTTAGCATGCATTAACGATTTAGAAATACATAGCTCAGCGACTGCAGTGCGATTCCGCTTCAGGGAGTGAACAGGGCACACTCAAAGCTAAAACACAAAAACAAACACAATTTCTTCGGAGACCTAGAAGTAAATACTGAGTTCAGTACAATGAGGGAAAAAAAGCAGACAATCCTTTCTTCAGTAGGATTACTGAGGTGATACTGTAGATCTATACAGTTATGTAACACTCTATTAACAAAACACAAAGTCTGACTATAATTTGTCTTCACAATTTGTTCAATTTATTTACATCACATGTCGACATGCCACATGCTCTTCAGGACTCAATGATTAATGATTGCATTAACTAAACCTCCTGTAGAAAGGATATCACCCTCCCGCTGGTTGAACCTACAGCCTTCTGATATAACACCTCGGGTAACGTCTCCACTGGTCATTCCTTCCTATGAACTCTGCTGTCAGATCATATTCCACGACACACAGCATGCCGAAGGGGTGTGTGACCATACGTACAAACTCATGTACATGAAATATTTTGATTAAAATGTGTTTGTCATTTTTATTTAACATAAATTACACTATTTATTTATTTATTTTGTTATCCAATTAAGTGCAGCTAAAAGGAATGGTTCACCAAAAAATACAAATTATGCTATCATTTACTCACCCTCACGTTGTTTCAAACCAGTTTGACTTTCTTATTAATACAAAATGAGATTTTAGGCTAAATGACTCAGTCACCATTTACTTTCATTGTATGGAGGTAAAAAAAAAAAAAAAAATAAATGAATAAAGTGAATGGTGACTGAGGCTATCATTCTGAAACGGGCTGATTACACTCACAAACGCAGCCTGTGTCCGGTGTGTCCTCTGCAGGACGTCGGTCTGAAGAATGCTAATGTATATTTCCTGCTGAGTATCGACCATGAGCTAATAATGAGAAGCGACAGAGTGAATGAGATAGGCGGCAAACAGGTAGGCGGAGCGGCCGGATAGCCTGTGTAATGACTAGTCTTCTCTCTCTATCTTCTCACAGACTATCCTATCGGACCGGACAGGACACGGCCAACTGCGACACGTGTCGGAACAGCGCATGCATTATCTACAGGTTAGTTGCTGGATTTTCTTTTGTAAAAAGTCAGACCATGCTAGCTACAGTGGTGTGCTGTGCTAATAAATTTTTACCTCAGTCAAATGAGATGAATCGGAGATTGTATGAGTCATTAAATGAGATAAAGGAGAGGAAATCAACAAATCCCAAACCCAGGATGGTGTCTCAGGTGAGGATGAGACGTTTAAAGGAATAAAACATCCCAAAATGAATCAATTAATCACCCTCATGCTATTCAAAACCTGTCTGACCATCGTACCCCTGTGGAATATGAAAGGTGATTTCAGCTAAATATATTGGCCTCCATTTACAATATAATACAAGTGAATGGGGACTGGTGCTGTCAAGCTCCAAAATAACAAGTAGTATCATACAACTGTTATAAATGCAGTCCATATAACTTGTGCACTATATTTCAGTCTCCTGAAACCATAAGTTAGCTTTAAGAGAAGCTGACTACCACCCCTGGAGTTGTGAGTTCGAATCCAGGGTGTGCTGAGTGACTCCAGCCAGGTCTCCTAAGTAACCAAAATGGCCTGGTTGCTAGGGAGGGTAGAGTCATATGGGGTAACCTCCTCGTGGTCGTGATTAGTGGTTCTCGCTCTCAATGGAGCATGTGGTAAGTTGTGCGTGGATCGCGGAGAGTAGCATGAGCCTCCACATGCAGCTTCTCCACGGTGTCATGCACAACGAGCCACGTTATGCGTGGATTGACAGTCTCAGAAGTGGAGGCAACTGAGATTTGTCCTCTGCCACCCGGATTGAGGTAACCGCACCACCACGAGGACCTACTAAGTAGTGGGTAATCCAAATTGGGGAGAAAAGGGGATAAAAAAAAGCTAAATTTGAGGTTACAGTGGGGCATTCACAATAGAACTGAATATGGCCAGTCCACACAATACTCACTGTTGTAAAGGTATAGCCACAAGACAAACATCATACATGATTTTAGTGATAAAATTGCTTAAATAATATCCACTAAGCGACCATATTAGATCACTGTACCAATTCTCTTTTTGCAAGAACATTTTCGGTCTGAAAGGCCCCTACAGTAAGTTTGCACGGCACATGTACATGATCATCTAGGTTAAATGTATTTGCAACATCGCAGTGCTGGCCCTAAACACTCTCATACTGGCACCAGGCCATTCTTTTTGTTGAACCCAGAGTCTATGCCCTCTGCACGAGTGTGTACACATGACTTGGCATGTGTCTACCCTTGTTTACACCAATGACGTACAGAATGGCTTTGCATCCACATAAATCATGCTAATAGAGTTGAGTCTCAAGGAGCAAAAGTGCTCTACTTAACATAATACAGTTGGGAGGAGAAATTCCAGGACAAAAACACGAGAGGCTGAGAGCCCTGGTCTTCAATCTCAGCAGTTGCTCTAAATGTGTTAGACTTAAAGGGATTTCATGAATCATTAAGCCTCATGACTTTCTTCCGTGGAACACAAAAGGAGAATGTTAGCCTATTTTCCCTCCCATACAATAAAATTGACTGGTGTCTAACTTCCCAGTTTGTGTCCAAGGAAGAATGAAAGTCACAGGGGCTGGAATATTTTCATTTTGGGGTGAACTATTCATTTAATGTTATTCAAGTGAGACTATGTCAATTGGTTTATTTTCTTCCTGGGGTGATTGCTAAATTCTGTAGAGGAAAAAGAGCAGGAAAGAGGATTTTGGAGCATTCAATTTATTTGAAGTCTAGCTGCTTTGAGCTATAATTCTTTGTTCTCCTGGTAACCATGTCATCGCATTTCATCACGCTATATATTTCGTTGGTGGTGTGGTGTAGTGGTTAAAGTGCAGAGCTGGTAACTGGAGGTTGCTAGTTTGATTCCCACGAGGAGCACTGATCAAGCAGCAAGCATCACCAATTACTACTGCTCATAAGCAGGTTTAGGGATTTAA